>NC_072734.1:193266485-193473985 GCF_026930045.1 Uloborus diversus
GATACATCAGAAAGCCCTGATTGCAAGTATCCATTTATTATTAATTTTTTATTTGATTCAGCATTTCAGTGGCAATATATATATATATATTTTTATTATTCATTTAATTTGTAATTTGTACCTTTGAGTTAAAGAAAAATAAAGTAAGTAAAAAAAAAAAATCCGAAAAATGGTTAACTTTGCAGGTCATCCTTACAATTTCTCGCTTATTGAGCTCAAAAATGTAAAAATTATTTGACGAAATGACTTGAATGGAAACTTTTTAAATCGAAAATATCAGATATATACATATATATATCAAAATATTCGGATATGTATCAAAGTATCGGATATTTTCGAAAATATGATGATCTTTCGAACCCTGATTAGGGGCCTCCACACTTCCAAATCCGGCCCTGCACCCGGCCTGCGGGCCGATGTGCCCTCCCGCCTGTGCGCCCTCAAACGCCGTCTGTGCACTTTTTTTTTTTTTTTTTTTTTTTTTTTTTTTTTTTTTTTTTGCGCCCTCAGCTCAAACCTGTGCATCATTGTTTCATAAAAAATATACATATATATTTATATTCATTATTACTATATATATATATATATATATATATATATATATATATATATATATATATATATATATATATATATATATATATATATATATATATATATATATATATATATTTTCTCTCTCTTCCTAGATCTGTTTGATTTTTAAGCTATGTAACTTTGGCAGAAAGAAGTTGAAAAACATTTGTACTTTTTTTTCTGTTTGTATGTGCAAAAATTTTTTAAATAAACATTTTCAAAACGTTTAAGTCTTAAAGAAAATTTATAAGTATTGCATTTGTTTTTAACAAGAAAACAAACAAAACGAAATTAAAATTTTATCAATGTTTTTTTATCAACTTTCTAAAGAAAAATATTGTAAAAAACTGTATGTAAGATGTGAGCAGAAAATTTGTATTTGTAACTTAGCAAAAACTGACAAAAACATATTTTTGCCGGGTCCTATCTAGTTTTCACAGAGAGTAGTTGAATAGCATAGGAAGAGATAAACCTTTTCTCTTTCTAAAGAAATGATGCAGTTTTCTCTTTTGCAGAGAAAATGGATTGATTTGAGTGGGGAAAAAATTCAGCATGTCTCCAGTTGGATAGATTCATTTTACATTAACTCTACTTAGCAATATTAGCTCCATGCTACAGAGGTGGAAAAGCCATTTCTCAACTATTAGTAAGAAGTTACCCTGTGGGTCGAAGTCAATTGCAGAATCCAAAGATTTCTGCACACTAGTTACACCTTTGCAAGCGCGTCCTGCAAGTACAGCTGCACTAGAAAGATATCTCTTTTTTTTTGTTGTTTGAGCAATCCCGATTGCTTATTGCTTTTATTTGACTGTTTTGAAGTCCTATCATTTTATTTTCTCACCGCCACCCTCCGCACCATCACTGCGACCGGGTCCTCACGATGCTGCTCCTATAGCGAAAACCGTCTCCAGGTTGCATCCATGTCCTACACACACGCGCATACATACACAACTACACACACACACACACGCACGCACACACACATACATACACCTACACACAACTACCCACTTATTCATGCCTGCACACAGACACAAACACATATGCCTATACACACATTCACATACCCCCCCCCCACACACACATTCATATACACAACTACCCACACACTTATGCCAGCACACAGACACAAACACACATGCCTACACACCCATACACATGCCCCCTACACACAAACACACAACCCCCATACACAAACACACACGTCTACATACACACAATCGTGATTGCGAAAAACATAATTTGAATGCAAAATGTCAAAATTCAATTTTTTTTTTTTTTTTTTTTTTTTTTTTTTTTTTTTTTTTTTTTTTTTTTTTTTTTTTGTAGAATCAAAAATCCGAAACCTTTTGTCAATGGGGTTGTTTCCTTCAGTCAAAAGTACTAGTACTTTTAGTCACAGAAATTGATAGAATAAGCCAAAAAAAAAATAATAATAATAACATGGACCCAGAAAGTACTTTCATTTTCGTCACAGTTGGTTTTTAATTATTTTTTTTTAATATCCAATTTTTCAAACAGGGCGTGGTCTTTATGACGTCACAAATGATGCACTTTTTGGTGCATCTTTCTTTTGCATTTCAACGTTATGATAATTAAGAAATTAAGAAGCTAATTAAGTCTTGCGCTCTACGTTTGCTATCAACACTATCGTTGCCAGTACACGTGAATAAAGATGCGAATTAAATATGTTGCTCCGTGAATGGCAACAGTGAATGGCATTTCATCATTTGTGATGTCATCGGCAGAAGCGTAAACAATGAAAGCGCACCGATTAAAGTATTTTTTTTTTAATATTAAACTTGAACAAATGATTTAAAAAATGGTCAGATCCTATTTTTTTAAACATGCTCTTTCAGAAAAAAATACTTTTAAAATTTTGGAAACGACCCCATTACTATCCTTACAAAATTAGTTTATTCTAAGGCCATGCTGAAACAACAAATAGGTTTTCAAAAATGTTATAGACTGATATTTAAGTGACGTTTTATTTAAGGAAATATGTGCTTTAATTTTCATTTATCTCAATTATTTTATTGTTGCATATTGATTTAACAGGTACAATTTAAAAAAAAAATGTGGAATGTTTTATATAATAATTGCTATGTAATAAACAAGCTAATTACCTTTACATTGTAAACTAAGGATTATTTTCGGGTCTGCAAAAACTTGATTAGTAACGTGTAAAATATTTAAATATTTGCAACATTTTTGGTTTTAACTCTTAAAGCAAATAAATTTATTTTCAACTAGCAAACTAATAAAATACTTTATTAAAGCATTTTTCATGCTTTTTATTCACATGCAACTTTTTAAAAATGTATCGGTAAGTAGTTGTTAATGCAAATCCTATATTTGCCACTTTGGCAAAAACCTATTTTTGCCAGGTGGAAAAAAACGCGGTTTTTTTTTCCATGGTTCCCCCCCCCCCCCCCACCCGTGGCAAAAAGTTGCAAACCCAGCCACAAACAGTCACGATCTCCCCCTCTCCTCAAAGAGTGAACATATTTGCGGATGACCTCTCATGGTTAAAAGAATCTATGGGGGGGGGGGGGGTCAATAATTGAGGGGAAAGGGGGTGCACCGAATCCTTCGAGAGGGTGCATCAAGGGAATATTTAAAAGAGAGAACCGGAGCCCCCTCCCGAAATAAATTTAAAACCAATCTTTGTGAATAATGATTTGAATACGTTCAAACTAAAAATTTTAAAGTTTTCATAAGATCTGGCATGCTACCCTCCCCAACCCCAGAAATAAATTTCTACGCATTTTGTTCTGGGTTAAGGGATAACCATCGCTCGAAAGGTGGGGGTGAGAATCTAAATCATTTGCAAATCAAACTAAAAAAGAAAAACATGTAAAAAAATATATAATTTGAATTTTCACATCTTGAATTCAAATTATGTTTTTCTCAATCACGAGTGTTTGTATGTAGGCATGTGTGTTTGTGTGTGTGGGGGGGGGGTGTTTGTGTGTACGGGTTACGTGTATGTGTGTTGGTGTCTGTGTGCTGGCATAAGTGTGTGGGTAGTTGTGTGTATGAATGTGTGTGTGGGGGGGGGTATGTGTATGTGTGTGTAGGCATATGTGTTTGTGTCTGTGTGCAGGCAGGAATGTGTGGGTAGTTGTGTGTGTATGTATGCGTATGTGTATGTAGGCATATGTGCTTGTGTCTGTGTGCAGGCATGAATGTGTGGGTAGTTGTGTGTATGTGTGTGTATGTATGCGTGTGTGTATGTGCTTTTGTGTGTATGTGTTTGTGTGTGTAGGTGTATGTGTGTATAGGTGTATGTGTGTATGTGTGTGTGCGTGCGTGTGTGTGTGTGTAGTTGTGTATGTATGCGCGTGTGTGTAGGACATGGATGCAACCTGGAGACGGCTTTCGCTAGAGGAACAGCATCGTGAGGAGCCGGTCGACGGTGATGGTGCGGAGGGTGGCGGTGGGAAAATAAAATGATAGGACATCAAAAACAGTCAAATGAAAGCAATAAGCAATCGTGATTGCTCAAAAAAATTTCAAATTAACACGTAAGAGGTAGGAGGAATGGCATTTTCTCTATTTTTCAGAGACTAAGGACTAACATTCATAACGACGCAGTTTAAAATTAAAATGTGAAGAGAGCGTCCATTTATTCAGCCAGCAGTAGCGATAACTCTCCGATAGAGGAAACCCTGCACTGTTATTGTTATTATGTTTGCCCTCGAGACGCTACCGGTAGAGGGCAGCACATGACTGGGATTCAGTACGAGTTATCATTTTGTTTGGTGGTGTTGAAATGAAGGCATGAGTTGAAAGAAAACACACTGGACTAAAACATTTTCTGTTTGGGGTTTTGGGACAGTAGCGTAGCCCGCAGGGAGAAATTTTTTTCAACCAGAGATACTGTTGGAACTTTTCCCAAAGAGTGAAAATACTCCTTGACATTTTTTAAAGGAGTGAAATATGCGAGTTCAGACAAAAAAGTGATCCTTTCCATAAAAACTAACTTTCTAGAAGGATGAGACGGGGAATGATAGAAAAGGAAAAATGCGTGTTATTTCGGATGATTTTTTTTTATGTTTAGAATGTTTGACATTTTGAATTTATATTTAAAAATAAAAAAAATGAAACCATCTGTGATATTTTTAAAATTCCAATAGTTTATTCTCCATTTTTCACGATGCAAAATTTTCTTTTTAATGCAAAGCGTTAACTACGCTTGACTAAATTTTTGAGGCATAAATTTTCAATGTGTAAAATACACTTTCCACGAATTTCCGTCTAAAAAAAAAAAAAAATTGAAACGGAGTAAAACGGAACGCTATAAAAGTTAATAAATTTTAAAAATCAGTGAATGAGTTAAATCTGGGATATATATATATTTTTTTAGACATACATTTTAATAGATTGTTTTGAAAAATTCAATTGGTATTTTGTGATTTTAAGAAAACTGCTACTCTTTACGTAATGATGAAAAATTAAATTCTTAGATTAGACTCTTTTCTTTTAACTTCATTCCTCAAAAAAAAAAAAAAAAAAAATCCTCATAATTTTTCAGTGTGTCTCGTTAATATTTTCCGTTTTATAACACTTTAAAAACGGAGCATCTCACTTTTTTTCAGAAATTTCTAGCATAAAATGTACTACTCAGAAATTTGCAAGGTTAATATTTTCTTGCTTTTTTTCCTTTCAACTAAACAGTATATGTCCAGTACCCCACATGAAAACTAATTTAATTTTCAAAAAGTTGTAATTAATGTCAATTTTTCAGCACATCAAAAACTAATTACTACTTTTCTCACTAAACTATTTAACTTGACAAAGTATGCATAAATTAAGTTTAAAAAAAAAGCTTCGAAGAGCACGCCTTCACCAGGTTCCAATCTAACTTGCAACAAATTTCGCAGCTGCAGGTGCTAAGGGGTTCCTGCGCATTACAAAACGGCTGTTTTGAACGTTCGATTTTCAAATTTGTGCCCTCCAGTAACAGTTTACTCTTTAGCTCCGTGCTTGAATTGAGTTCAGTCTAGATTTTTACTAAATTAGAAATCCTTAGATATCTTGCTCTAATGAATTGAGAAAATTGCAGCAATCTCCCTCTAGTGCAGAAAGAAAAACTCTTGAGTGATGCAGAATGTTAAGGAACATGAGAAATCTTTTATCTTTTTAATAGGTAATTAGTGTGAAATTTTAGCTTAAAAATCAATTAGACAACGAAAAAAAAAAAGCTCCGACGTGCAAACGCCCAGGGTCCGAAGTAATTTTGTACCAAATTTCAAGGCTGCGAACATTGAAGGGTGAAAATCAGGGAGCCTTTTGAGTAAAATTAGGGACAGTTTGCAAAAAAAAATCAACGACAAAAGTTTGAGCGAAAAAGCGATTTTAAAATATAAATAGGGACTTCTTGAATCAAGCCAGTACAAATTCGGAAATAGCGATAACTATTTTTGCTTTTTTGAGAATAAATTTAAAAAAAAAAAAAAAGGTTTGGAACAAAGAATGTTTAAAAAGAGCCGTAAGTTTTGTTCTCTTACAAGTGGCAATCAACATTCCTTGCAAAAGGTAAAAGAGTAAGATGTTCAAGAGAAAAATCGGGACTATTTTTCCGATTTTTTTTTTTTTTTGGGGGGGGGGGGGGAGTCTTCAAAAAAAAAAGAAAAAATGAAACAAAAAGTGTTTTAAAAATGATCGGATACATACGGTTTTCATATTTTTCTATGAAAATATTTCATTTTTGCGATCGCAATCGTTTTATAACTGCAAGGATTTTTTCAAAATTCTTAAACACTGAAAAATCCCTTTTGGGGGGAAAATTTCGTTGTAATAATGAAAATTAGGGAAATATTTCCTCCATTGGGCGTTCGGGCGAAGGCGTCAAAATTCGGTAGACTCCCGAACGAATCTGGAGTTGGCAGCAAGTGCTTACGGGGGTGCAGGGCCGGATTTAGGGGAGGGCAGGCGGAGCTACTGCCCCGGGGCCTCCACAACAAAGGGGCCCCCCACAATAAAATTTTTACGAAATATTCTAACTTTCATGGGTCGAAAATCTTAATATATAAAAATCAATGTCCTGAGATAACATATATATATATATATATATATATTAGGGTGTCCCAAAAAAATGAAAGTCGTTTTTTTTTAAACGCATACCCTCTTATTTTTTTCCTTTTATATCAAAACTGTTGTAAAAAAAAATTTCATGCAATTTGAAGCAGGGTAACCCGTGCCGACTTGCGCCTAAAGGCCTAAACGTGTAAATAGCACGTGTTTTTCATAAGCAAGCGAACGCTGGAGACGCGATACTTTGCGAAGCTCAAAACAACTGTAAATAGCGCACAGAAAACAAATGAAAACAGAAAAACATATGTTGGGGAGGGGGGGGGGGGACTTATCCGTAGCAATTTGCAAACTGTCAAACATGTCAGTACGAATACATTCCGGTCAACGAGCGCAGTATAGTCCTTCCATAGGCAGTGGAATTGCAAAGTTTGAAAAAAAGATATTTTTAGTAGGAGTCGTAAAACACCAAACTACGGGCTTGCGAACTACCCTCTAACGGACATGCTCTGTCTGTTTTGTTTTATAACATTCGAGACGTAAAATTTAACCATCAGTGAAAGTGCAAATCTCGCTATTCGGGAATGCATCATCCTTTGGGAAAAGGCACGCATTCCCACCAAATCTTTGCCAAATTGTGTGAATAAACTAAAAAACCTAAATCAAATTTGGAGAGACTTAAAAAAAAAAATGCAAAGAAACTGCAAGTAGTATTCAGGCAGCGTCAACAAGAATTTTAGAGTAATTTAAACAATTTATTCAATATTACACATGCTGATGCACTTCAGTTAATCAAAATAGAGGAAGATGGGATTTTCTTGCAACTCCAAAAGAGAGCCCAGCCGACATGGTCACTTTAGGTGGAGTGGATAAAAAAACTTGCCTACTACAGGCGCATTAAATACGATTCCACTTCAACATCCTCGGAATTGTATGAGCATGTACAAGAAGATGCCTCTTCAAGTTCTAGTGAAAATATTAATTCAGAAAATTTTCCTGAAACATATAAATCAGTACCTGGAACAAGTTTATCAGAACCTGGAACAAGTATATTAGAACCTGGAACAAATATATCTGAACCTGGAACAAGTATTCCAGATCCTGGAACAAGTATTATCAGAACCTGGAACAAGTAAATATGTAATGAGGAGCGATTTTATTACTCCAAAGTCAGTTGCTGCATTGGACAGGTGTCCAAGTATGCGAGATTATGTGTTTATTCTTGAAGCTACTATTGACGCACTTTGGTGTAACATTGATGAATGTCCCATGGGTAAATCTTCAATTCAAAGAATTCGAACCGAAAAGCGGAAGGAGCACGAGGAAAGAAGAAAAATTTGTTTTCAGTACGAGGTACCATATGTTGCGAATTTACCTTGGGATATGAAACTGTTGCCTGCTTTGAGTGCTCAAAAATCAAAAGATCGCTTATCTATAGTTATTTTATATGGATGTGACGGAACAACTCATTGCTGAGTCTAAACTGGATAATTCCACAGGAAAAGAACAAACAAAGGCTGTTTGAAAGGTAGTTTTGGATTGGAAACTCTCAACAAAGTTAAGCTGTTGTGATACTACAGCTTCCAGAACAGGTCCTTTAAGTGGTTCTTGCGCTATTCTTGAGCAAAAATTTGATAGAGAAATGCTTTTCTTTGCTTGCCGCCGTCATATATATATGAACTCATCTATCCCACTAAAATACAGTGCTATGGAGGAGCTGCGGAGTTGTTCCGAACTATACCCTAACTTGGATAATTTACTTGACTTTTACCGTGCTAAACTTAGTAATATGACTGTCAAGAGTTGATAAAATTGCCTATCATATTTTTAGGTGGAGATACAGAAAATGAATTTAAAATAAGATCACCGGGAGCCATGCACAAAGCTCGATGGATGGCTCGAGCGATTTACTCCCTAAAACTATTACTATTTTATTTAGTTCACAACTAAAATTAGATACGAAGGAAAATGAAGCATTGTTTGATGTCTGCTTGTTTGTAGTGACAAGATACGTCAAACCATGGCTTCAATGCATTTTGGCAGTCCAAGTACCCAACAAAGGTTTGTGCTTTTTGATAAAAGTGTACGAAAATGTGGACCCAATTATCTCAAAAGCTGCTCTACAAAAATTCATCCAGCTTTTATGGTATGGTCAATAATATTTCATTCCTTGATGTGAAAAAGACTGTCTCAATGCTTAGAGCAGTAAACGATGCAGCTGAAAGAGCTGTAAAAATGATGCAGGACTTTCATGGTTTGCTAACAGCTGATGAGGAACAAAAACAATCTGTGTTACATTGCGTTCAAGAACAGCGGAAGCTCTATCCTGACTGCAAAAATCAAACATTGAATTAAAAATATGTACAGCAATGTTTCTTTTAGTCCAATATTGTTGTAAATATCTGCTTTAAATTAATTGATGTCGCGTGTAGTAAGGAATTATGCAATTAGCATTCTTTCCACTGTAGTCGCCGTACAGGATTTCAGGTCCAACTTTGACCTCAAGTCGGCACGGGTTCCCGTTATTTTATTGCAATGAAACTTTTTTCTCATGTTTCTGAGGTGAAATGGAAAAAATTTGGAGGGTATGCGTAGTCGATTTCACAAATTTTTTTTTTCGCCATTATATCTTGGGACACCCTAATATATATATATCAACGCACAGCCGAAACCACTGAAACTTCAGACTTGAAATTTGGCAGGCATGGCCGCATGATTACGAAAGTAACCACTAAGAAAGGATTTTTCGAAATCTCAATTAGTTCGGGAGAAATTAATTAAAACCTCTTCATTTCTGAGAAATTAAAACCTGTCATTGAATTCAAATCCCTTATTTTCGAAGGCTTTCCTCCATTCAAATCATTATTCAGTACTTCATCTCAACTTTTGATCGATAGCGAACTATAAATTTGATATTGTTTTTGTTTCTCACGTTGTTCTTCGAGGCTTTTCTCAAGTCAAATCATAAAGTTTCTGTCTATTGCTTTCATTTTTTCAAAACTAGAAACGAAGTTTTTAAGAACATCATCACAGGCGGACTATCCTTTTGAATTTAGAAGAGTGCAGTTTCCCTGTTAAAGTTTGCTTTGCAATAACCATTAATAAGTCACAAGGACAGACATTAAAAGTAGCAGGGATCGATTTAAGAGAAGACTTTTTTTTCACACGGCCAATGTTATGTAGCTTTCTCCAAAGTCAGTTCATCAAGCAGCTTAATAATTTTAGCACCAGAAAAAAAAAACTAAAAATGTTATATACGAAGTTCTTGCTTAAACATAGGTATATCAATAAAATGTGGATGGCCTGTGTTTGCAAAGATAATCAATACTTTAAAAGGATCGTTAATAACAGTTAAAGATCGGTTAAGGACAAAGGCATATATATAAGGAGTCCAGGGGGCCCCGGGATCCTCCCCAAATTAGAAAAAGTTATAGGTAATAAGTAATTATTACAGGGGATTTTCGAAACTAGGTGCCCCAAGCACTGTTAACCCCTGCTAATTCCATTACCCGAGCAATGCCGGGTACGGGAATGCTAGTTAATCATAAAAATAATTACTATTTACAGAATTTGTAAGAATAGTACAAATTAAAAACTGGGATTTCCATTTTAGAGATAGGAAATACTGCTCATTTTCGAGACAAAACAAACTCACAAGCAGGGCCAACAATGACTTTTGAGGGCACTGGACACGAACTTTACCTGATAGCACTATTACACTCTGTCTAGTGAAATACCAAAACATTTTTAAATTGCATGTTACCGCAACCGAGGTAAATACCATGAATATCTTTCAAAACTTTTCATAATAGTTGGAAGGACCGAAATTTTTAATTAAAAAAAAAAAAAAACTTTTTACCTTTTGTTCTTAAAAAAATGTCCGCACAAAGTTACTATGGATTTGCACATAAAACTAGATATGCATGTTTTACAAATTTTAAAGGCAGAAAAGCGTTGTTTTGAACCGGATTCACCAGTAAGAGGAGGATAATTATCCCCCCCCCCCCCCACCAGTCGATCCTAGTGCTCACGTAAACGTGGAAAGTAAATCGGCAGATAATTTAGGTTGCCTATCGCTGATATCAAGTATCTATTGCGCAACTTATAAATAAAATAAAATAATAGTTTAAAAAACTAAAAAAACACGCTTTCGTAGCAAAATGAACTAAAAAGTGAAAAATAATCTTTGGATGATAGTAGTTGACCAATCACTTAATTTTAATGTAATACAAAAAGGCGTGGGGGGCTTCTAGCAGTTGCCTTGAATTTCTTCCATTTGTTGTCCAAGCAAAAATGTAAATAGACAGCACCCCACGCTTTTTTGTATTCCATTAAAATTAAGTGATTGGTCAACTACTATCTTCCAAAGAGTATTTTTCACTTTTTAGTTCATTTTGCTACGAAAGCGTGTTTTTTTAGTTTTTTTAAACTATTATTTTATTTAAATTATTTTATTTTTCTGTTTTTTAGTCTTATGTTGGAGGCGACGAAATTATTTATAAAACGAATGCGAGGTAATATCTTAAAGTTAAGACAAGGGCAGCCCGATGGGAAGCTACCGTGAGTCATCGATGTATGTTTGCGGAAATCATATTTATATTACTTTGAAAATTTGAGATGCATTTGAATAAAAGTTTTGTTCAACAATGGTCTCATCAGCAATAAATTTCCAATTGAAGGCTCACCTCAATTTTGGCATGAAATTAGCTAAAAACAATTATATTTCATGCTCTAATTACCTTGGAACATTGGAACAAATTTTGTCTGATGCAGAAAAATTAAAGGTTTTTGTAGATATTTTTAAATATTTTTTTCAAGCATTTTTTAATGTATTTTTTTTTAAATTTTCCTTTTTACATTGTTGGATTTATGCCAAAATATTGATAAAAATTGGAGGAAACTAACAGTTTACAGAATTAATTAATTAATTTGATTATAGAATATTGCATTGTCATCGGGTCTGAGGTCGCGTGCCAAATTTCAAAAGAATCCGATCGCAGGAAGTGGGCGAAATTTGAGCTGCAAGATTCCGTTACAAGATACATACATACATACAGGTGAAGCTAATAAAAGCGTGTTAAAAAATCTTTGGATGATAGTAGTTGACCAATCACTTAATTTTAATGTAATACAAAAAAGCGTGGGGTGCTGTCTATTTACATTTTTGCTTGGACAACAAATGGAAGAAATTCAAGACAACTGATAAGAAGCCCCCACGCTTTTTTGTATTACATTAAAATTAAGTGATTGGTCAACTACTATCATCCAAAGATTATTTTTCACTTTTTAGTTCATTTTGCTACGAAAGCGTGTTTTTTTAGTTTTTTAAACTATTATTTTATTTTTCTGCTTTTTAGTCTTATGTTGGAGAATTATCAGGCGACGAAATTATTTATAAAACGAGTGCGAGGTAATATCATAAAGTTAAGACAAGGGCACCCCGATGGGAAGCTACTGTGAGTCATCGATGTATGTTTGCAGAAATCATATTTATATTACTTTGAAAATTTGAGATGCGTTTGAATAAAAGTTTTGTTCAACAATGGTCTGATCGGCAATGAATTTCCAACTGAAGGTTCACCTAAATTTTGGCATGAAATTAGTTAAAAACAATTATATTTCATGTTCTAATTACCTTGGAACATTGGAACAAATTTTGTCTGATGCAGAAAAATTAAAGGTTTTTGTACATATTTTTAAATAATTTTTGCGAGCACTTTTTGATGTATTTTTTAAAATTTTTCCTTTTTCACATTGTTGGATTTATGCCAAAATATTGATTAAAATTGGAGGAAACTAACAATTAAAAGGGTTAATTAATTAATTTGATTATAGAATATTGCATTGTCATCGGGTCTGAGATCGCGTGCCAAATTTCAAAAGAATCCGATCGCAGGAAGTGGGCGAAATTTGAGCTGCAAGATTCCATTACAAGATACATACATACATATATACATACATACATACATACAGGTGAAGCTAATAAAAGCGTGTTAATAAAATAATAGTGTAAATGAGGGGCGAATTCGTAAATCTTTCGATACCGAAATGCTAATGAGAAATAATTAAATCCTGACTCAACCCAGTGTAAATTTTGTGACTTTGAGATTTGTGACAGAGATTCAAAAGTTTTAAGAGATTTTTTTTATCAATTTTAATGTCCACATTTTGTATTCGTGAGACATGAAATCAGGACCTGATTACCGCAGAGGCCGACTAGGCCTGGGTCCCCATCTTCTGAAGGGGACCCAAATTACTTAAAGAATCATTCATAGCATTAAAACTATTCGAAAAATGCATGAATTTTAACAATAATAATATTAAAATGACTTGTTGATTGGTGAGAAAAACTACTTTCTTAAAGGAGAATTCGAGGAGCAAACATTCAAACCATGCTTTCTCTTTCGGATACAGTTTTTCAGGAAACACAAAAAACTAATAAATTAAAAAATAACGTGTTTTAGACCCCAATTATCATTTTTTTTTGTTGTATTACTGGTTACTAGTAAGATTTGTAGGCGTACTTTACCTAATAAACTTAAAATGAAAGTTAAAATGCATTTGAAATTTGGAGAAATCGTGTTTTGACCGAACTCAAAGGAGGAAACATGTTTTGAATGTTTTCAATGTGGATAAAACACTTTTTGAATGAAAAAGATAGTAAGTAAGTCATTATATTGTTACGATTACATTTTTTAATGGAATAAAACTAATTAATGACATAATAAAACTGATTTGTTAAAAAATAAAGCTAGAAATTTATAAGTGAAAAAAAAAATTGTCCTGTATGTTGTAGGAAATCTTTAAATTCTTAAATCGATATCCTCATCCAAAACAAACCAACAACCATCAATAAACAACCCCCCCCCCCCCAACATAGATCCAAGCAAACAATAACATAACCTCTGAAACACTAGATGGGTCACGTGATCAGTAAGAAGCCTCTGATTGGTTGGCTGGAGGAATCACTGTTTGACTGGAAACTGGCTCTGGAGGAAACACTTTTTGAACGAAACCTGAATTTTATAAATAGTTTTATAATGGGAAAAAATATGTTTTGGTTGAAAACAATAGTATATTTTTGTACCATTTAATGTTGAGTTCAAAGAAAAATCACTAACTCATTTTTTTTTCATTTTTGGAGAAAACACGGTTTGAATGTTTGGCTCTTCATTTTTATTCATTCTGCCAATAGCAAATTTAACCCAGTCGCTTTTATGAGGGGTTAAGAAGAGGATTCATAAATGCACATGATAAATGATTTACATAGCTCTGTGATAAACAAAGAGGCCCCCAAAAATGCATTCCGAATAGTGATGTGCAGGATCGTTAAAAAAGTAGATCCGCGAATACGGATCTCAATTCCCCCCCCCCCCCAATTCAACTATTCAAGTGCAAAATTTGTTACGGAAGGTATTCCCGTCAGAATAATGGCACTGTTTCTTCAAAAAATGTCATCTACGGCAACAATATAGTCAAGACTATGATTTACTCTTTAAAGAAAGGAGAGCTGGAAGGAATGGATCAGCGCTGCATTAATGCTTAAATAGAATGTGAAAAATTATTTCCAGCTTGCTCGGTTGATGTAGGATACAGGAGCAAGAGTGGTAAAGCTGCTACTAGATTGGCTAGAAATAATTTTTCGCTTTTTATTCCAGCATAAATGCAGTGCTGACCCATTCCACCCAACATACTCCGACCGACGGTGTAACAGAGCCAGGAACACCTGTTTTTACTACCCTAATTGTGAAAAACGTTAAAGTCGGTTTTTAATAAATATTTCCAATAATTAAAGTTCTACAAAATCGAGGCCAAGCTATAAGAACACTTTCGACAAAGTCAGTTTTTGAACGAAAAAAGAACTATCCGAATCGGTTCACCTGTTTAAGAGCTACGATGACACAAATTGACACACAGATACACACTTTTAAAACTTATTACCCCTTCCTTTTCACGACGGGGGGTACTAATTGGCTTCTGAAACGATACCTTATAATTTATATAGGGAATGAAACCTAATTTAAACGAAATTTAAGTATTTTATTCAAATATTTAAAAAATTTTATAATAGAAAATATCCGTTTAAGATCCGTCAAAAAAGTAACGGATACGGATACAGATCTTTATTTTCCCTCGGATATCCGCGGATACGGATATCCGGAACATCACTAATTTCGAAGGACCCCAAACCTGTAAATCAACCACTGCATTCCGCTATAGGGTCTTCAGAGGAGCCTCTAAATTATTGTGGGTCTAGGACCTCATTTTTAGTTACTTGGGCCCTGCATGAAATGACTCCATTGTTGAAAAAAATTTTTGAATTACAGATTTGGCACCCGCAAATTGTGGTGCCCTGGGCCCAAGACCGGATTTGGAAGTGTGGAGGCCCTGGGGCAACGAAGGAATAGAGGCCCCTAATCAGGGTTCGAAAAGACCATCATATTTTCGAAAATATACGATACTTTAATATATATCCGAATATTTTGATATAGGGGCATTCCACGGTATTTTTGACATCTATGTAGAGTCCGTAACGTGACCTTTTTTGCCATAACTCTTTAATTTACTGTTTGATTAGCATATTATTTTATTTTGATCTTTTCCTACCCACACACCAGCTCAAATTAAAATAATTTGCAAATCAAACGGTAAATTAAAAAGTTACGGCAAAAAAAGGTCACGTTACGGACTCTACATAATGTCAAAAATACCGTGGAATGCCCCTATATGTATATATTCGATATTTTTGATCGGCACTTTAATAGTAAATACATCCTGAAGTTACTGCTATTTATTTTTTTATATTATTACTAGTGATACCCGCACGGCTTCGCCCGCAATAGAAAAATCAAAAGGTCTTTTGGTTCGCCTGTATATTTACAAATAATGTATAGTGAATTTTCTCGCCTGTTGGCTTGTACCGACATTACGGTTCCACGTTATGATAATTTCGTATCTCGCCAATTGGCTTGTGCCCATGTTTACGGTTCCACGTTACGATAATTTCGTAATTTATGATACTTTTTTTCTTAAAATTGGAATAAAAAAAGAACCACATCGAATTTTCGAAAAATCGCTTCGAGGTGCACACCCCCATGCTACAAACTAACTTTGTGCCAAATTTCATGAAAATCGGCCGAACGGTTTAAGCGCTATGCGCGTCACAGACATCCTACGGACATCCTACAAACATCCTACAGACATCCAGACATCCTCCGGACAGAGAGACTTTCTGCTTTATTATTAGTAAAGAAGATTATTATCATTTATAGGAGAGAAAAAACGTATAAATTTGCTGACTTGTGAAAGTTTGGATACTTTGTAAAAATTTTATTGTGGGGGCCCCTTTGTTGTGGAGGTTCCGGGGCAGCAGCTCCGCCTGCCCTCCCCTAAATCCGGCCCTACCTGGGCCCATGCCTTAATTTGGCCCTGCTCGCGAGCTAAATTTGCATCTTTGCAGTTGCCGAGTCGACACCAAACACCATCACTCGAGGATCAAAAAGCCCAAAAGTGGGGACACGGCGACTGGACACGGCACGAGCCTGCGATATGTAGATGCGATCGGACATGGCAAATCGGGGCCATTCACCCGGGGCCACCGTTACAACAATCGGGCTTCTGGATATTCAGGGTCAGACGCCCGCTTTTGTCTTGCCGCGCTTTTTTATTTCCTCGACAAGTGGCCGAGAAGAGGCGATAATAAGTGCTATTTTCGAGGGTAGACCACTGATCCGATCGTGTTAATGAGGATCTACGCAAACAAAACAATATTTAATCTTGCGATTGCGGGCAAATAAGGCTCCGTCGAGCCATCTAAAATATAAATAGAACCCCCTCTCCCTTGCTTCCTCTTTTTTTTCTTAATGATGGCCGGAGGGAAAATGATGTGTTTTTTATTTCCACAAATGGATACTGATGCTGTAAAATGGCAATCAACTTCGATAAATTCGTTTAAACGCAATTACGCGAATAAATGCGCCCATATACAAAATTTTAAGGGGGGGGGGACTCAAAAATTTTCCCCACGGTTTAGCAAAATATTTTCACAATGGAAACCGATTTCAATACAGATTAGAGATATTAAAATTTGACGTTTTTGATAACTTACTCATCAATGGCTGGAAAAGAATTTTTTATACATTTTTGCAAAGAAAGAAACACTAAAAGGAAGTTTCCATTTCTAGGGGGGGAGGGAGTGAGCCCCCACTTGCCCCCCACATGGGCGCCATTGAAAAGTACCCTACGACCTCCCGGTTTAAGCGGATTGACCAGGCAGTATTGACAAACCAGGAAATATGGGTTAAATACAAATACAAAACAAATCCTTAAATAAGCAGACTTTAGTTTTGTTACGATAAATAAATAAATAAATGTCTGACAAGTTTTTGTAACAAAATCAGTCGCGTAACTTGGGGTTGGCAGGAGTGGCTGTCGCCAGGAGCGCAGCAGCCACGGGGGCATTTCAACTGATTAAAAAATAAATAAATAAATAAAAAATAAGTTTTTTTTTTAACCATAAAATTTAAAAAATTCTTTAAAATGGAAAAAAGAAACCCGCAAGAAAAAGAGTTAGACACATACATAAGATCTACTGAGAAGGAACATTGGACATCATTGAAAACAATTCTAAAAAAGAAAATAAGAAAAAAAAATTCTATGCAGCCTCTGATTCGAATCAACTATAATCAAAATGTTCCACAAAAAAAAAAATTCTTTTTTTTTTTCAGGTCACAATGACCTCTGGTGACTTCTCATATGGGCGACCATGCGGGGGGGGGGGGCGCAATTTCTTTAGTTCGCCAGGGGGGCTAGACCCAGGAGCGGCAAATAGGGGGGTCAAGAGGGGGCGGTCGCACCCCCAAACTTTTTGGGCAGAATGATAGAAAATGGGTGAATTCAATTTATGTAAGTCGGAAGTCAATGTTCATTCAAGGAAATCTCGCTGGTTCTCAGCAACTATTTCATGAAACTCGACACATTCTCAGACGAGAAAAAGTGTTTTTCGTTATTTGGATGATGACTTAGAAATTCATGAAGTATTTTCGACTTTTTCAGAACATAGAAAATTGATAGAGAACCGTGGTTTATTTTAACTAAAGAAGACATTGCCTCATATAGACTAAATATTACGCAATTGTGTGCCCAGTGTAACGATGGTATGTCCAATATGAGAGGCTCGTGAAAAGTGGTGTAGCTGCATGGTTTTCACAAGAAAATTCCTTGATATTTTACATACACTTTTCCGCTCATTTTTTAAGTGTATACCTATTTAATGAGTGTTCACCGCTTTCTTCTGCTAGAAACACGTTTCAGCTGCTCAATACATTATAATGCTTTCGTAGAAACTTCTTAAAAATGCATGTGATTATTGAATAAAAAAAGACATATCAACCAAATACTTTTTATAGGGCTCTATAATTATGCAATCGCGGAGTGACACAATATAATCTTCAAGAGTTAAAACGATAAAAAACATTTCTCTATAACTCCAAAACAATGATTTGACGACTGGAAGAATTATTGCAAAACGATTCTTTCAATGGTGAAAAAGTTCATGCCCTTTAGCATGTATGACTTCGTTTGAATTTTTATCCAATTTGTTTGCATCGGGAAAAGGTTTTTGAAAAATGCTTTACTCTATCAAAATTCATATCTTCAATACGCTACTCGGCTATTCAAACCACGGTTCAATCTACAATTGATCTGTGCACCATACTACCACAGTTAAATCTACAATTGAATCAGTTTCGAATGAAATTAACACAAGATTTGATGATAATTATTTTTCTGTATGGTTGGCTGGGATTATGGTTATTTGGATTTGATTTTGAAAATGAAATGTTTCAACTCTGAGTAAAATTTTTTGCATGAGGCAAGAAAAATTACAAGCAATATACCGACAGAATGGTTTTCACATCCAGAGACTGCAGTTTCGTCTTTGTTATGGACTTATCAATCTGGAATAGTGAATAACAGAGCTGGAGGCAGATGATATCTCATTGAAGCTGAGAGCGCCGACATGACTAGATTATTCAATGATAAAAAGTTAAGCCCCTCACAGTTTTTGAAGTAGCCTGTGTGATTTTGAAGAACAAGATATAAAAAGTGTTTTCATACATGACTTTGTGTTACTTCAATTATTTTTTAATTATTACAATCAGCTGAGCTAGTAGAGAAAGATTTTTTTTTATGTCTCAGGCGGTTAGAGAAATATTTTCGAAGCACAAAGGGGAAAAAAAACCTTTTCCATTTAGCTGAACTGGCAAAACAGCACGACATTGGGCAAATCATGCATTATAACTTTTCCAAAAGATATAAAAACTTTAGTAGCGAGCTGTTTTGTATGATAACTTTTGAGTCAATGAATTAAAATTTTAATTGTCTCTAAACACTAATTTTATTCATACTAAACCGATTTTATGACAACTTCTTGTTAGCTAATGTGTGTTTGGTTTCGCTTTGGGGTATACATATTTAAGAAACTCGACCCCCCAAATGAAATGGTGAAATGCCGCCCCTGGCTAGACCCCATAGTTACGCTACTGAACAAAGTGACACAGTACTGAACAAAGTCACATTTGATAATAAAATAATAAAAATAAATCTTATCTTTTTAAAGAAAGAATTGGTTCACTGTCCTCTGTTTCAAATACACGTGGACATAGGAGTTCAACTCCCGCACTATCTCTTTAACTAGTTTAATACAAAGGCGCCCATATAGGGGGGCAGGGGGGGGGGATTTGGCCCCTCCTTAGAAATGAGAACTTCCTTGCTTTTAGTGCTTTTTTTCTTTGCAAAAATGTATAAAAATTTCTTTTCCAGCCACTAATGAATAAAATTATTAAACATGTCAAATTTTAATATCTCTAAATTGTACTGAAATCGGTTTCCATGGGGAAAATATTCTGCTAAACCATGGGGAAAATTTTTGAACCCCCCCCCCCCTTAAAATTTTGCATATGGGCGCCCTTGGTTTAATACGAAAATCAGCAGGGTTCGAAAGTATCATGATATTATGATATCTATCTGATATTTTCGATCAGCACAAACTAAAGTCTTCAAAATAGTAAATGCATCCTCATATCACTCTTTATTTTCTTAAACGTTGTTATTACAATATGTAGACTTAAAATTAATGCTTCTTTCATTATTTATATCTAATATTTCGTTTAAATTTTTTATCAATGTTAATGTAGTAGTATGCTTTAGTCGGGTGCACAGTCATAAGACATTTTCTTTCTTTTTTTTTTTTTTACTAATATGTAATACTCAATGAGGCACTTTTAATATGAATTAAAACTGTTACATTACTAATCATTTTATGAATATAAAATAAAAAATTGAACCAAAGTCTGTTTACATATGGATTCACATATGTTCCAAAGTTCAACCAGAACGTAGCATTACTTCTTGAGATAGGGCACTCACAATGGAAAAAAAGAACGGGCTATTGCGCTACCCCCTTTTTAGCTGTTGACACCAAAATAAAATCAGCTCTTATACCCACTAAGGGGTACTTGCCGATAAATTTTTCTTTCATTCCGTTCATTATTTCTTGAGATACAGCAAGTCACAATTGAAGACCAAAAAACGTTCTATAGCTCAACCCCCGTTTGAGTTATTGACACCAAAATTGAATCAGCACCTGTTCCTGTTAATGGCAACATATAAACCAAATTTTGTTTGATTCCGCCAGTTACTTCCTGAGGAATAGCAAGCCCGCGTAACTCAAAAAACGTCCCAATGCTCCACCCCCCTTGGATGAATTCGCGCCAAAAAACCAATGGGCACAAGTTCACATAGGGGCACATATGTGTACCAAATCTGGTTCGATTTCATGCGGTAGTTTTTGCTGTAGAGCGGCCACAAAAAACTGGTCACACACAGACGTGACACACACACACATACACACACACAGACAGACAGACATTTTCCAAAAATGGTCGAAATGGACTCAGCACACCTCAAAACGTTCGAATCCGTCAAAATTCGAAATTCGAAAATTTGCACGAATCCAATACTTTCTTCTATATATTAGATATAGAAGAAAGTAAAAAGGAATATTTTACTACTTTGCCGTATTAATGATGTATTAATACATCATAAAAATGTAATGCATAACTTTTTGGTTATGTTTAATAATAAATGAACAATATTACTATGATTAATATAATTTCTATATAGAAAATACCATAGTTGAGAAAATAAATATCGAAAATATCATGACATATATCTACTGATAAAAATCGGTGAACCCTGAAAATCAGGCTATTTACGCGTAAAAATAAAATGTGGGGGACTATATAGGACCCATGTATTTCTTTTGGTAAAAGTTGAGCCCTGGCTGGAGTGGAGATCTTGCTGTCAAAATTTTATGTTGGCATTTGTGTGAATATGAAATTTTTGACAAAATCTAAAATTGATCCGGATTATCCAGGGATACGAGGGTCGGAAGAACGAGGTTTTTATTATAATAGGTGTTAAAACATCAAAAACTGTAATTATTCCAGCCTAAATTTAGCCCACGAAAATGACACGTTTGCACAGTACGGAAGTAATTTCCTTCAAAATGTAAAGGGGCAGTATCTGCAAATTTTTAACTTTTTGCATTTTTGTCATCTGTTGTACTTTAGCTTTAACTGTACAAGCTTGCCTTCTTCGGTTTCCGCCGAAAGTAAAGCACGAAAAAAAAGGTAAATTCCTACATTTCCTTTTGTTAGCATCAGGGCTGGCAAGTTTCTGCCGGAGTGGTTAAAACCACTGGTAGAAACCGGTTAAAACCGGCATGGCAAAAACCACTTTCTGCCACATTTTCGGCAGAAACTGGCAAAAAACTCTCAAAATGACAAAAAAAAAAAAAAACTATTGACAGACAGTAGAAAATGCATGGAAAAAAATAATTGTTAACCAAAGCAGTTTAATTTACAATATTATCACAATTCAGAATCAAATGTTACATTGTTTGGACCCTGCAGTTGCTTCTTGGAAAAGGTGGTTCCAAAAATCTAAAATAGTTTCTCAATTTAATATACACAAATGAGAAACTTTAGAATATTCTTGCAACAGAAGAGCTAGCAGGCAATGCATCAAGGAACAAGCAATATTCATAAAACTTTCAAATTGTATATTATTTTAAACTGGTCCATCATGTAGTAACTAGGGTAATGGTAAAAATTCGATAGGAAAAATGAGTTTCGAGAAGTGGGGCCAATTTGTTTTGAAAAGCTGTGGTATTGGGTACAAAATCTAGAATAATATTGGGAAGTAAAATTTGATACTTTCTTCTTGAAGCATATGATAATGTCAATCACAAGCAACTTAGATGAAGCTTATTTGAGAGCAAATTACAAACAGTAATGCCAGTTTAATTCTGTATGTCATTCCTCTATTTTAAGAACACATATGATTTTCGTCCTCTGTTAGATTAATGCAAATATTACGAGCATCAGCAATTGAAAAGTTCCCTTTCTGAACTAAATGAAGGGCACTAGCATAACATTTTATTTTTTACAATGATGAAATGAAGTTTATTTTTTTACAATGATGAAATGAAGTTTAATTTTTTACAATGATGAAATCAAGTTTAATTTTTTAGTTTAAACAAATATCATTTAGTAATTACTTTAGTTTTTTAAAACTATTTTAAGTTTTTGCCAGTTTCTGCCGACAGAAAGCCAACCCTGGTTAGCATGGAATACAAAACGCGTTTCTTCAAATATCTCAAGGACTCATTCCTGCAGCAGGGTTCATAAGCTTAAGGGAAATAAAAAAAAATCAAGCACAAAAACCAAGGATATTTTATACATAACTAGCTGCGTTGCCCCCCGGCTTTGCCCGGTCTACTTTGAGAATAAAAATTGTGTCAAGTGGCATATATTCAACAATCAGGCTTAAATAAAATAAAATAAAAAAAACATCATGCAAAATTTCCCTTCCAAATGATGACGACAGATATTAAAATACTTTTAAAGAAATTAAAATGCGAAAGATAGATTTTAAAAGCGTAACCATGGAAACACGAAATAAAATAAGTTTAGGAAATTAATGCAAAATAAGGAAAGAAACAATGGATTAAAAAAGCGTAACCGTGGGAAACGCGAAAATAAAATATTCAACACTTGAATGAAGATGACATTTTTCGAACTTGATTTAAAAACGCTTGTAACTTTCTTTCCTTTGGAGATAGCTGCTTAGTTTTTTCGACCAAAGGTCGAGTTAGATCTGGAGTAAAAAAATTTCGCTTTTTCCAATAGTGTCAAAAAGAAAACTGTGGGGACAATTCCTTCACCTTTTATTGATACATTTAATGAAGAAAGTAGTGCCTAAATTTCAGCTAAGCCTAAACAAATTTGTGCAAAAACGCAAATAACTCCAGCAGTCATTAAATTAGAGCATTGAAACAAACTGCGTAGAACGCGGAAAATTCTACTCTTTCCAATGTTATATAATATTAATATATGCAAGTAATGTTTCACCCCTATATTCGGAAATTTATGTGAAAACTGGGCCTAAATTGTAATAAAAAAAGAACTGTTCATCGAATGGTTTTCGATCAGGTCTGCAAACCTTTTCAGGACTTAAAGGAACAAATTGTGAAAATTTCAGCGAAATCGGCCGGGGTAGTTCTCGAGTTTTGCGAGTTCAAACACACAGACGCTTTTTGGAGACTTCATTTTATATATGTAGAGAAGATTCATAAAACTAACGACGCAATCTACTACTTTGCTCGGGTTTTAAGTTAAGCTTAAATATGAAAAATTGGATAAGATAAGTGTGCGAGATTTTTTCTTCGGCATGCATACTTTTTGTTGAAAAAAAATGTATTTCTCATAACTATGCATGCCAACCTCATTTTTCAATCTTCACAAACGAGTGAACATCGGAGTCTGAGAGCGCAGATCACGGATGCAGGGAGAATACCAGATCTGGTGGATAAAGACCTGAAGTTCTGAAGGGCAGCGAGAAGAAAGGTGAACTGATTGAAAAAAAGAATTAGAGGTATTCACTGACACAGCATATACATGAGGTGACCATTTATCCCCCCCCCCAAAACACGACATTTAAGAATTTTAGTGATCTGTACGTGTATATTTATAGCCCAAGTACTCTCCCCCCCCCCCTAAATGGAAAAAAAAAAAACCACTCGGAGAGGGTTTAAAAACTTTCATGCGGAGCTTTGTGCTATTTGTGCTAATGTTCAAGTCGTCGGGTTATCTATTATGAAAGCGTTTTATGCAATTAATATACATTATATATGAAAGACATTGAGTTTCGGAACAATATTTTTTGGAAATTTTTAAATATAAATGAACATTTAAATGTCAAACCAAACTTTTCGGGGGGGGGGGGGGGGGATTGAACCCTAAGAATCTCCCCTTGTATACGACCCCGTGCTCACAGGAGGGGGGGGGGGGGATTATAGCACAAGTTGCGCCATCAAAAAGAATTGGGGGGAGGGGGGATTTTTTAAATGTTTACTATTTATTTATTCCATTTTTTTTTATTTATTCTATTTTATTTTATTGTATTCTGGAAATATTTTATTTTATTTATTTATTTCGTTTGTGTGGGTATGTGTGTGTGTGTATGTCATTGGCGTAGCACAGAATTTTTTTAATAAAGTAGTAGTAATAATAATGATTAAAAATAAATAAATAAATTAATTAAAAATATTCTTAAAAAATAAATAAAGTTAAAAAAAAAGAGCGAAAATATAAAAAATAAAAAAGGGGAATAAGGTTGAGAAAAAAGGGTTGGTGAATTTGCGCCATTGAACTAGGGGGGGGGATTTGTACCCCCCTGGCGGAGTGCATTTTTCATACTGTACATAAACACCCTCCTCCGCGCCCAAGACAGTTACATCGAATCGCTTCCCAGAGGCACAGACGCGTGGATAAAATTGAACATAACTTCTTATTGTCTTCCACGAGCCAATGCATGGATCGCATCATGTCGTGCCCACCGATCCGAGGAAAATTTTTCAGGCCTCATACCTGAGCACAAGAATGCTGGCTTATGACGTCATCCCGCTTATCTGATGATGATTACCGGCAGAAAAGTGATGGGAACACCATCAAACACACTGTGGATGAGTGAATCAATGAAACAAGTAACAAGCAGGGTTCGTTGATTTAAATCATGATTTAAATCGATTTGAATCAAGTGATTTTTTCATCAAAATCCTTAATTAAAATCAGTTCATTTTATGTTTATAAATTAATTTTGCATTTTTAGAATGTGTTGCTCTAAATTCAGGGCCGGATTTGGAAGTGTGGAGGCCCCTAATCAGGGTTCAAAAAGATCATCATATTTTCGAAAATATCCGATACTTTGATATATATCAGAATATTTTGATATATATGTATATATCCGATATTTTCGAGTTAAAAAATTTCCATTCAAGTTATTTCGTCAAATAATTTTTAAATTTTTGAGCTCAAAAAGCGAAAAGTTGTAAGGATGACCTGCAAAGTTAACCAGTTTTCGTTTTTTTTTTTTTACTTACTTTATTTCTCTTTAACTCATAGGTACAAATTACAAATTAAATGAATAAAAAATATATATTGCCACTGAAATGCTCGATCAAATAAAAAATTGATAGTAAATGGATACTTGTAATCAGGGCTTTCTGATGTATCGATAATAATATTATTTTTGTGCAAGCAATCTTTGTAGAAATACAAAAAAAAAAAAAAATGTCTGGAAGAAAAAAACGTAAAATTTGCTGACCCGTGAAAGTTAGGATATTTTGTAAAAAATTTATTGTGGGGGCCCCTTTGTTGTGGAGGCCCCGGGGCAGTAGCCCCGCCTGCCCTCCCTTAAATCCGGCCCTGTCTAAATTTAACTCCACTGCATTATACTATCTTAACTTCAACAGGCAAACTACATAGATCCCTCTTGATGTGTGTGAAATAGATTTTCCTTCTTGCAATACTGCTTTTACTCCAAAATTGCAGTTCAATTCAGTATAGAACCAAATAAAAATTTTCAGTTTTTCTTATACACCATCACTGACATAATCAAGAAAAGTAATTACTCAACATATTCTTTTACACTAAAACCTACGTGATGATCGAAACCATATTTTTAAGCAAAGCATAAAACAAAATCACTTCTTTTCGAAGTATTATAACATATTTATAAATCTTAAAAATGTATTGAATAGTTAGAGAACTTATCTTCTTAGTTTGATAAGTAAGCAGAATAGATTCATGTACTGTATGAAATATATTATGTTTATAAATGCAAAGCAGGGTTTGAAAATATGGTGATATTTCTCCAAAATATCGAAAATATCCGATATTTTGATACATATCCGATATTTTCAATCAGCACAAACTTAAGTCTTTAAAATAGTAAATGCAACCTCAAATCACTCTTTAATTATTATTACAATATGTAGACTTAAAATTAAGGTTTCATTCATTATTTAATTTATACATAACATTTCATTTCACATTTTTATTAATTTTAATAGAGTTTATTTAATATTACCTGTTTTACTCATTTTTCTCCTATTAGCTACTTTTACACAGTTATATGATTCGGAAATAAAATAATGCATCTGTCACTGCACAGTCATAAGACATTTCTTTTTTTTTTTTCTGACCAATGTGTAACATTTAATTGGGCACTTTTAATATAATTAAAATTGTAACATTACTGATAATTTTATGAATATAAAACAAAAAAGAATTACTTTGTTTCATTAATGATGTATTACTAGACCTTAGAAATACAGTACATAACATTTTGGTTATTTTTAATAATAAATGAACAACATTAGTATGCTTAATATATTTTTTACATTGAAAATACCGTAGTTGAAAAAATAAATATCAAAAATATCATGATATTTTCAAAATAAATAACGGATAATAATCGTGATATATATCATGATATATATCGACTGATATGTATCGGCGAACCTTGATGCAAAGAAATAAATAATTATAAATTTAATAAAAATAAAATGATTTACATCAAAAAAATCCAACTTAAATAAAAAAATATACGATTTAAAATTTTTTTTTTTAAAAATCAAAAAAAAAAAAAAAAAAATCAAGAACTCTTGTAACAAGTATATGGTGGTGGATACACGCTTTTAAGTTGATCGTTTCAATCGAGAACAGCCTCAAAAGCAAGTCCGTCGTTTCGAATTTCTTGGGGGGGAGGGGGAGCTCAATACAACTTTTAGCGGGAAACAACAAAAACCACGCCCACTTATGAGTAAAAAGATCAAAGTCGGGGGGGGGGGGGGAGTGTCTCCTCCAAACGACCAACAGTATGTGTGTCATTTTACAAAAACTTGTCATTTTCCAATCAAAATTTAAAAAAACAACTAGTATGTTGTGGCCATTACGAAACTTTCTTCTGCATTTTCCTCATGAATTCTTATCCCTCCCCATGCTTGACGAGGAAGCAACATTCCCAGAAAAAACAAAATTACAAACGCAAAAACTTGACGACCAGGGCCGGCGACAGAAGGGGGGGGGGGGGGGCAGAGGGTCCCGGACTTACAGAGGTCGACGAAAATAAAAATATCCCAGAGCTTAAAATGTAGTTTCGTTATTATTTAAATGAAAGATTAAGTTCCAATGATTTACAGCTGCTCTTTTTAGAGGATGATTAGTTTGGCTTCATACTAAACCAATTGAGGCAGTGAGAAGCAAAGTTATGGATTGTAAGTGGCAAAATTAAAAAGTTGGAGATAACCAGTGCATATGGTAGGTGAACCTCTCGTCTGTCTTGGGGCAAGATATGGCACTAGCAGCCCTGGTAGTTGCTGCTATACAGCATGATTTAGAAAAAAAAATCAATGAAAGCCAAACTAGGATCTTGTCTTTAAAGTCGTTTTACTTAAAACTTGAAAGTGTCCACTTGCATCCCTTTCAGGGCTCGAAAATTGTATTGCCCAACATACCCGGGGCATGTAAAAAATCCGATCGGACATGAATCTTTTACCCTTACATGCCCAGCTGAGCACGTGAGGGTTATTAATTATTACAATTTTTTAATTAAGTATTTTTAATTTTAATGTCTTATTATGTACTATTTATTTAAACTTTTTTTATGTTGTATATTGAAATAATTCTTGATTCAGATATAAAGCTGTGAAATTAATTTTTTGTGTGATTAATGCTAGACAACAAACTCAAATATTTTTATTATTATACAATTAAAAAAGCCTAGGCATGTAAAAGTTTATACGGGCATGTACCTTTTAGACAAACATGCCCGGTAGGACATGTAAAGTTTTAAAGATTTTTCTAGTCCTGATCCCTTTGCTTCTCACTGCCTCATTTTTAAGGGGCATTCATTAATTACGTAAGGATGATTTTGGAAATGTTTGCCCCCCCCCCCCTTCATGTAAGGCTACTTAAGATTCCTCCCCCTCCCCTTATTCTTACGCAAGATTCCATTTCGGTTTTCAAAAATAACGAATCTTACATCACTGGAATCGTTGTTAAATTCACTACTAATTAAATTAAACCTTTTTATGTAAAGAAATATTTCCAAGAATCTAGACTGAATGTTCCTTCGACATTTTTTTGATTGTATAATACTAATTAAAAATAAAACATTCCATACATAGTGGGATTCTTTTATTATATTTTACACTAATTTATTCTTTGTAAAACAAATTTACTTTCTTCTATATCTAATATATAGAAAAAAGTATTGGATTCGTGCAAATTTTCGAATTTCGAATTTTGACGGATTCGAACGTTTTGAGGTGTGCTGAGTCCATTTCGACTATTTTTGGAAAATGTCTGTCTGTCTGTGTGTATGTGTGTGTGTGTGTGTCACGTCTGTGTGTGACCAGTTTTTTGTGGCCGCTCTACAGCAAAAACTACCGCATGAAATCGAACGAAATTTGGTACACATATGTGCCCCTATGTGAACTTGTGCCCATTGGTTTTTGGCGCGAATTCCTCCAAGGAGGGTGGAGCAGTGGGTTTAAGAGCTGATTTTATTTTGGTGTCAACAGCTAAAAAGGGGGTGGCGCAATCGAACGTTCTTTTTTTTCCATTGTGAGTGCCATATCTCAAGAAGTAATGCTACGTTCTGGATGAAATTTGGAATAAATATGAATCCATATGTAAACAGGCGTTGGTTTAATTTTGGCGCCAATCGCTCCAGGGGGGGGGGGGGGGGGCTGATTTTGTTTTTTTATTCGTGTGAATAAAAATAGCTTTTTAATTGCAACAATAAGAAAGATAAATCGTAACAGACTGTCGTCTGCGTTCAGCTCGTGCTTTTAATTGCATGGAAATGATCCGAAATATTATCTCAATGATTTAAACTTTTTAACTGTTGCCATCTTGAGTCTGCTAACAGATAAATGTTTGTAATTATTTTCAGCAAGGCTTTAAAAATAATTTTCAATTTTCATTCTTTGCTTTGCTTTTGAGATAAATCAGGAATTGGGATGGTCATCAAGTTTTGGCATGTGTAATTTTGTTTTCGTTGGGAATATTGCTTCCTCGTTAGGCATGGGGAGGGATCAGAATTATAAGAAAGATATAGAAGAAAGTTTCGTGATGGCCACAACATACTAGTTGATTATACTGTAGGGCTATTTATATCTGAACTGAAACTAATGACGTGATAGTTTTAGTTCAGACTTTTTGCTCATATATACTGAGGCTAGGATTGCTTTCTTCAGATTTAGATGAGATCGCTTGCCGCGAAGAATTTATGCAGAAAACAGAAACCGACTATCACCGAATAATGCAGAAAAAAATTCTGTTTGTCATGAAAAATTTAAAATATTCCCCTGCATTGATAAATAAAGATTCTTAAGTGTATATGTTTTTTATATTGTATTGGATGTTGTTTATATTGATTTTCAAAAAGCTTTTGACAAGGTACCGCATGTTGCTCTTCTCAGCAAGTTAGCTGACATTGGAATAGGAGGAAAAACTTTACTTTGGGTTAGAAATTAGCTTACTGGTAGGAAGCAAAGAGTAGTTGTGAGAGGAAATCATTCTAATTGGAGTGATGTTTTAAGTGGGGTTCCTCAGGGATCAGTTTTAGGGCCTCTTTTGTTTATTATATTTATGAAAGACATCAATGAAAATATTTCTGGAAGCATGAATTGTTTTGCTGACGATGTAAAAGTTATGGGGATTGTCGAAAATGAAGAACAAGTAAAACAGCTGCAAGAGGATTTAGATCATATTACTAAGTGGGCAGATAAATGGGGTATGGCAGTTAATGTAGGGAAATGTCAAGTGCTACACTTAGGTCATGGAAATAAGCGTATGAGATATCGTCTACAGGGTTCAGTCATAAATCAGGCAGAAAATGTTATGGATCTGGGTGTCTTTATAAATCAGGACTTCAAGTTTAGTCAACAGTGCAGTATTGCTAGTAACAAAGCCAACAAAATGCTTGGGTTCATCAATAGATCTATTTCAAACAAATCTAAGAAAGTTCTTCTGCCTTTATATAGGAGTTTAGTAAGACCTCATTTGGAGTATGCTGTGCAGTTCTGGTCGCCTTATCTGAAGAAAGATATTTTTGTATTGGAAAGGGTTCAAAGAAGGGTAACTAAATTAGTAAGGGGACTCTCAGATTTAGATTATGATACCAGACTTAATAGGCTTAACATGTATAGCCTGGAGCAAAGGAGAGTCAGAGGGGACATGATTCAGTTATTTAAATTTATCAAAATGAAAGATGTAAATGGATTAAATTTTTGCGGGGAAAGCAGGACAAGGGGTCATTGTTTTAAGCTATTTAAATTTCAGGCTAACTTGGAAATCAGGAAAAACTACTACTTTAGCAGGGTCGTGGGCACTTGGAATAGCTTACTGGAAGAGGCGGTAATGAGCAAGGGAGTGGATAGCTTTAAGAGGGCCATTGATCTTCATTGGGGACTAATTAATTGACTAGGACCAGCCTAGCTGGGCCCAGAGCCTGTTGCTGGTCGTCACATTTGTATATGTATTTGTATTTATAAATGAAGCATAATTCTAACTGTCATATTCAACGCCGATCTTAACTTGAGTCCATTGAAAATTTTAGAATGTTGAATCAAGTAATAATTGCTTTTCCCAGAATAATTATTTTAACTAAGACTTTCAACTGATATTTAGCATTTAAAATAGACCGTGAATATAGCAGTGAGAAATAACAGCTATAAGTTATTGCTTCATTTTCTTCTTTCTAATTTTTTAATAGTATAGTATAATTTTCAATAATATATTTAAGAATTTAATTTGTATTTTTTAAGAATATGTATTTTTATTTTTTCTAGAATTAAAGTAAAATTTAAGTTTATTGTTCAAATATAAATTTATAAATTTATTTAAGAAAGATTGAACATGTCTAGCATATTTTTTAATATTATATATAAGATGTTAATTTGCATCTTTAAGAATGTGTAACTTTATTTTTTGGAATTTAGTAAAATTTCAAGTTGATTATTTAAGAATTGGTTTATTAATTGATTTTTAAAAGCGTGAACGTGTTTAACACGACCCTTAATAGTTTGTTTAAAATATTAATTTGCATCATTTACGAATGTGAATCTTTATTTTCTGAAATTAAAGTGAAATTTTCAGTTGATTATTTAAGTATAATTTTATTTATGTTTAAAAAAAATTGTTAACATGTTAGGAACGACTTTTAATAATATATTTAAGATATTAATTTGCATTTTTTAATAATGTGAATCGTTATTTTCTGGAATTAAAGATCATATTACTAAGTGGGCAGATAAATGGGGTATAATATAAATTAATATCTTAATCGCAAATTAATATCTTAAATAATATATTTAAGATATTAATTTGCATTTTTTAATAATGTGAATCGTTATTTTCTGGAATTAAAGATCATATTACTAAGTGGGCAGATAAATGGGGTATGGCAGTTAATGTAGGGAAATGTCAAGTGCTACACTTAGGTCATGGAAATAAGCGTATGAGATATCGTTTACAGGGTTCTCATACCTGTAGACTGTGAATCGTTATTTTCTGGAATTAAAGAGAAATTTTAAGTTGATTATTTAAGCGTAAGTTTATTAATTTGTTTTTTAAAAGTGAACGCGTTGAGAATGACTCTTAATACTGTATTAAAGATGTTAATTTGCATCTTTTAAGAGAGTGAATCTTTGTTTTCTGGAATTAAAGTAAAATTTTCAGTTGATTATTTTAGCATAAGTTTATTAATTTGTTAACTGGGTTGCCCATCTAGGGGGGGGGGGGTTTAGGGGTATTATCTCTTTTGGGGGGGAGTATTTATGGTTTTTAGGGGGTGGGCCCTTACTCTTAGGGGGGGCACCCCTGTATTTAAGATGCTAATTTGCATCTTTAGAGAAAATGTACCTTTATTTCTGGAATTAAAGTAAAATTTTGAGTTGATTATTTAAGTTTATTTATTTATTTTTTGAGTCAAACTGGCCCTGTTTAATATTTTATTTTTTAACTTGTATGTTAGAAAAATTTTACACGTGTATTATCTGTAATAAAAATGATTTCAAAGCAAAGTTTTATTTTTTGTTATTTCTAAATTGGAAACAAGAAAATGTATTACTTTATGATGAAGTTTTAAAAAATTTCTACACGTCATGCAAATCTAATAACAAATACGACTCATTATACGACCTTTAAGATTTCAACTATGAATAATTAAAAGTTTAAACCATGTGTACATTACATACAGAATTAATTTTTGCCGAAAGTAGTTTGTCTCTTTCGAAAAAATCTGTCGAAATAAAACAATATTTTTATGTTTCATTTTATATATAGCACAATTCCTAAATTAAAATATAGAGGCTCTAAAAAAGTACATTTGAATGTACTTAACATGTTTTTAAAGAAATGATATGGGGAACAAGTTTGATTTATTGTTTTGAAACGGCGTTGTAGAAAAATATGCGAACATGCAATGCAATCGAAATGCCGGACATCCGTCGGATATCCGAATCCGGCAGGTAAGGGGGCATCGGATATCCGGTATCCGGCAAAATCACTATCCGGTGCATCCCTATAAATTACTTATGATCTGGAAATAACAGTCTTAAACTAAAGCTGGAACCACACTTACTGTGGCGGATTTAACTCCCCTCGTTGCATTCCTCGAACCAGATCTATCAGTTAAGGGAGACAGGAGCAAGCTCGGATTCAAGGGAGGGTCAGCTCACCCCCCCCCCTGTGGCAAGAATTTTATTATTATTACTATTGAATTTATGTTTTTAGATCCAAAAAATAGTATACCGTATTACTCCTCATAATCAGTCGAACCGCAAAATTCGAGGGTCACCAGATTTTCAATAACACTTGCCTGGTCCTTTCCGGCACGCCGGATAAACCGAGGTTAGAAAAAAAAAATTAATACTATAAAAAATATATGTGTTCAGTTTAAAAACGAATATAAGTTCTATACATATCTTATCACTATTAATAAACAGTTTAATTTTGTAAAAATATATTTACAAACAATGTCATTTGTTATTTTAACAAGAAAAATATTATTCAGTAAATTACCGCCAATTAGCCAGGGCTAAAGCAGAAATACGTGGGGCTGATGAGTGCTAATAAGCACGAAACTGCAGTCCTCGGCTGGAAATGACTGAGCTTATTGTTTAATAACAAATTAAAACTTAAATTAAAACTAAGTAAGCAAACATTTAAGTAGTAAGTTACTGTCCCTAAACCAGTACCCTAAAGAATTTACCATAGTTATTCAATAAATAAAAATTAAACTTACCTCTCTAAAAGGAACCTAAAATAATTGACTTAAAAAAATTATGAACAAATGGCAGTAACGAAGATTGCTTCTGAATTGATTACTTTATCGGCATATAATTAAATCCATTAATAATGACCTACCATAAATAACAAGCACTTATTATATGTTATACACATTTTTTTTTTTTTTTTTTTGAAAGAAGGTTACTTTCGGGATAGATTTATTTTTGGTCAACCTTGCTTTTTTTTCTGCCATGCCAGATAATGCGGGGTAATATAAGACATGGAATCAATATTAACCCTTTTTTTTGCTTGGTTCTGTGAAGTATTTCTTCTTTGTGTGTCATAATTCAAAGAATTGACTGGGTTTGTTTACTTGGCTACTCCTATTTTGACAGTTTTGTACATTTTTGAAAGAACTATCATTTAAATGAGCTTAGTTTGTTCAGACTACTCTCCAATCTCAAACAGTGGCGCCGACTCCATGGGGCTTGAGGGGGCCCGAGCCCCCTCAAATATATTTTTGAGGGGGCAGAGCCCCCCCAATAAATCAAGAAAATTATAAGTTACATTATGCTTTCTAAACTCATAAATTTATGTTTTATTTTCCTTGTTTGAAGATAGTTTACCTTGTAAAATATATTCAGTAATGAGTTAAAACAAATAATTATTACGGTTGTGTAAGCAGGTTAACTGAAAACGAGTGGTGCGAATGATGATAGTGTTACAGTGCTGCGAGTACTGTAAAAATTTGTCCCAGTGCGCGAACTTACGGGTCAAGTCTGTTGCCGGTGGGCAGCGCGCTCACCTAAGTGTTGCTGATCTGGAAAAATATATATATGAGAGATTGATTTGTATATAAAATGGGAGGCATGATAGTTTTGAATACTTTTGGGAATCGTGTTTAAAAGAAAACCTTCACGAAATGATGATCCTTCCCTTCCTCGGAATCGACGTGTACCAAAGAAGTATGAAAACAACTAGGCGACCCGTGCGGAACTCCACACTGTGCTTCGAATCGTTTCATAAGGTATTTCGCTCTTTAAGAATGTCAAAGGAAGAACATTATGAAGAAGAACCGAAAAAAAAAGTAAGCGCAGAAGAGAAGGCATGTAATTTAAAGACATCAGTAACAAAACCTCGTTAAATACAACGTTGAGATAATTTGATCATCGCTCACCTTTTGGTCGTACATATTTTCAATTCAAACATAAATATCATTAAAAGTGTGACTGAGAAGTGACTCGTGAAAAAGAAATAATTGTGCATGTAAAAAAACAGGTTGTGGCAAATACAGTCCTGCCCGTGTGAGCATCTGACGGGAAAAAAAGAAACATTAAAGAGATATTTATTGGCACGGATTCGAATTGGCGCCATTCTGATTAACAGCCCGACACCCCAACAAACCTAGCAATTTCGCCTTCCTTTTCGAAAGCTATTCATTGAAGGAATGCGTAGTAAAAACAGCAAAAAAGCTTTTTGCCAAAAAAAAAAATAATAATAATAAGATCATGCTTCTATGTTTTGCCATTAACCAGCATGATACGATTTAAAATTATTCGCAAAGCATGGAATTTGATTAAAGAATGACGAAGATCTCACGTAGCGATTGAAACGAACATTCTAGAGAAGTAATAAATTAGACTGAAAATAAGTGTTTTTATCTTTGAATATTGAACTATTTCACATAGAAGGTTGCTTTAACCGTTACGGCTTAAATGCCCGCTCATGTTTCTCTTTTAATCGAACACTTAAAATTCAAAACCAAAACCAGTTGAACTGAGTCCGTTTTTTAAGTGTAATTTTTCGAACGTAGACAAAATGTATTTTTTTTTTCAGCAGAAAGCAGAGGAGTAGAAAATGATTTCTTGCTAATGAAGTTGATAATAATTTTAATGCTTTATATCGTATTCACACGAATAAAAAATTAAAGGTTTACTGGGTGAAACTCGTAGTTTTAATTTGGCGTAGTATTTTTTCATTTGTACAAAAGGTCGAACAATGCTATTAGAAACATCCACATTTCAGCATACAATGAAAATGTTTTTCTGCACAAAAAGGATTTCCTTTAGGTAAATCTAATACTTTTTTTATGCTTACATTATGCTGAGTGGTCTGGATGTAGTCAAAGCTTAAAAAAAAGAAAGAACACCCTTCGATTAACAGTCAACTTATCCGAATGATTACTGTAGCTTGCATAAAGGAGTTGAAACACCAAGTAGCATTCCCACTGCATTTATTTTATTACGTTTGTATGTTATGAGTACATGTAATGCGTAATACTAATATGAATTTGATATTATATCAGACAGCCCAAACTTGCCGGAAGTTCGGATAGTTTATAGCCGAAAGCTCTACCGAAAAAAACTTATCAATTTAACCGAACAACTACACTGTTAAAAATTCAGGAAGATTTTCTGGTAATTGTTACTGTAAAATGGCGGGCTAACGCATCGCTGATTTTTACGGTAATAAGCGATCCCAGCGCCAATTGGTTGCTGCGGCCTACCAAGGAAACCGTAAAATTTTACAGCAACATTTGATTTTTACGGTAATAGTTACTGGCAACATGGATGCCAGTAACAATTACCGTAAATTTTCCGGAAAATTTTTAACAGTGTAAGTGCAGTGCTTTTAAAGTTTATTAAAATATGAACACTCACACAGGCTTTTTTTTTTTTGCCGAAAGTGACGTAAAAAATGGAAAACTGCATTAGAACTTTGCTTTTAAAAAATGCATAAGAACTACAGGCAGCACCAAGGTTTTGAAACAGCAAGGGGCGCTTTCGAAAACTTGATTTTTCGACCGTAAGTCTATTTTTCCTCATTAGCCAGCCAGATAAGTTTTAAAATGAGAAGGGAATAATATATGAGATAAGATATTAAAGAAACATTTTTTTTATTCTTGAAAATTTTAAAAATTTTTACCGCAGGCTGCTTGAACCGTTATGACTTGGATGGCAGCACGTGTTCATCATTTAACAGCACGGTTAAAATACAAAATAAATTGAACTATGCTCTTTTTTAAGCGTAGCTTTTTGAATGTAGTAAAAATGTGATATTATATATATATATATATATATATATTTTTGCAAAAAAAAAGAAAAAATATACATTTTACCCTTCAAATTGAGGCAGTAATTTTTTTATTTGCACAAAGAGTCAAAAACTCATTAGAAGAATCTATATTTCAATATACGATTTATTATTTTGAACAAAAAACAATTCTATTGTAGTCTGAAATCTTAAACCTGTTACTTATATTTTCGCTTACATTATGCTTTAATTTTCTTACCAGAGCCAAAGCTTTAAAAAAAAAAAAACGTACAATACAGAAGTAATTTAGCACAAAGTCACTTCGAGTTCTCATATCAGAAATGAGCGTTTCCTTCTCATTTATTTTATTCCCTCATAGTTATTATTCACTTAATTAAGTGTTCATGTAATGCGCGATATTACTCTAATTTTTTGTTGCAGATTGTCCGGACGTGGGCCCGAACACGCATTCTCCTGGTTACGAAGAGAACGCTCTGCCGATCAAGCTATTCAGCTCTGTCGGTCACAGCGCAAATTAAAGTTATAAGTTTAGCCGAAAACCTCATTCTGGTTCTTTAAAACAGGTTTTTCGGCTGAAAAAAACAATTTTTAGACCGTGGGTCTATTTTTCGTCAGTAGCCAGCACCATAAGCTTTAAAATAAGGCGTAAATCAAAGAAATCGATCAAGAATTGAGGAAAATCTGGCGTAGAAACCAAAAAATAGGCAACAGAAATAATATATAAGGATGAAGGCAGCTCACCGCACACTTTCAAAATCCCAAAGGAAAACATTTGACTTGCGCTACTTATGCGAAATAGCTATAACACGATTTTTTCTCCAGTATTCAGACCTAACACGAATTCCTCACCGCAAAACGAAAATTCTCGGAAGGGAATCGTGGTGTGTTCGTATCAGCTTTGTTATTGGCTACTAAAAAAATTTTTTTCATGAATGTATCTTTATCCTTTTACCATCGCTGAGAGTAGAAGTTCCCTTTTCATTTTAAATGCGAAAGTTAATGAAATATAATGACACCTAAGAGCGCTGTTTCATCTAAAGTTTGTGAAGATAAAAAGAGAAAGTTTCATGACAATTAAAGAAAAGCTAGAGCTTCTTGAAAAGCTGATGGTCAACTAAAAAATGCATTGAAGTTAGCACAAGTATTAGGTATGAGTGATTCTTCCGTACATACAATTACAAGTCAAGAAAAGGAAATCCGTAAAAATTCACCGAGTAGTGTCTAGCAAAAATTTATGAAAATGGAAACTGCTCATGTATTGTGTACGAATATCATTAATTGATCGACTGTACAGTACAACTAAAGATGCATTTGCTTTTCTTACTATATACTGTGTCTACTGTATACCGGTTTATTTTTTCTTTCTTTCCCATTAATCATTGATTTTGTACATCGTAGCAGTATTTTATGTTGAATAAAACGTTTTTTTTTTTAAATACAAGTAAACATTCAGTCCTTTATGTAAGAGACAGTAATGTACAGTTAGTTAAGAGATGGTTTTTAACAGTTTGAGGGGGTGTTTACAAGTGTCTAAAATAATTGGGTACGTTTATAAAAAATTTTACTCATACCCTTTTCCACAACGCGAAAATTCGACCTACGCGAGAGGTCTTGGAATGCATCCCTCTCGTAAGACGGGAGTTGACTGTACTACAAGGCAATATACATTGAGGTTTGTAAAATGGTGCAATTTTGCATTATTGGGCGATTTACATCAACTGGACGCACACAGGTCATTGCAGTTGAACAAGAGTGCTTGCTTTTATTAAACAGAGGTGAAAGAGAAGAGAACATTTTGAAAAATCAACTGAGTTTTTCAAAAATGACCTAGACATTGAGAGACTGCGTTTACACTTGAATATGTTAGCCGATGTCACTAATGTAAAAACAACTGGTCTTAAAAAGCATGCGTAAATTAAATTTCCTTTTTACAAAAATACTGTGTGTGTTTGTATTTATTTCTTCCGTTTTTCGAAGCCAAAAAATATGTGTCGGGCTTGTCGAGTTTTCGAGGTTCTAATGTTGATTATATGATTTTAAAAAAACTTTAAAACTCACTATTTTTCATCTCAAATTTAGAAAATTTCCTGCGGCATGCCCCCTTTCCCCCGATATTTTTTAAGTCGGCGTCTCTGGCAGTTCCCTTCAATGCAAGTCAAGCGTCCTACCTTTTCCATGCCTAGCTACGGCACTGCATGACTCCCCATAAAATAGAACAAAAAAATGTCTCTTACTAAGACAAGTGACATGATCTAGTTGAACCAGAAAAATTTGTATACCAATTTTTGGATTGTTTTACTTTGAAAACGCCATGGCACATACTGTTTGTTTTTTAAATTATACACACCAGAAAATATGTAAATTGGCATTTTCAAGGCACAACAATCGACCTTTATTTAAGGGGGGGGGAACCTCTATGGGATTACATAACCCCCTAAACCCCCGGTGATGACTTTGCCAGCCCCCCCAATGATTTTCGCAAGTCGGCGCCCCTGATCTCAAAGCACATGTAGTGTAATGAGTCTTTTATCCAATCATTATATAGAAGTTTGGTAAGACCCCATTTGGAGCATGCTGTTCAGTTTTGGTCTCCTTATCTTAAGAAAGACATTAATGTATTGGAAAGGGTTCAAAGGCGGGCTACAAGGCTAATAAATGGACTTTCTCACTTAGATAACGATTCCAGGCTTAGAAGGCTAAAAATGTACAGTCTTGAGCAAAGAAGAGACCGAGGGGACATGATTCAGCTGTTTAAATTTATTGAAATGAAAGATGTTACGGGACAAAAGTTTAGCACTGAAAACAGGACGAAGGGTCATTGTTTTAAGCTACAGTAGAGAACCAATTATCCGGGAAGTTCGGGACCATCGCTATCCCGGATATCTGAATTTCCCGGTTTTCTGAATCGCTAAAAAACGCTATTGAACGATTGTTTGTAAAACTTAAATAACTATAATAAATAGTTATGCATATTAAAATAAGAAAACAGTTCATAAATGCTTATAAATATCGAAATATTAAAAACTACCAGTGAATGAATAATTTAAACACCAAAACACTACTAATATCTCATAATGCCTAACTCATAATACCGGGGACCCTCACATTCTGTTTGGAAAAGAAAGGGAAAATCTTCCACTTTTCGATGCTTTTAAACGAAAGAAAATGAAGGGAAGAGCAAAAAATAAGTTTTTGAACCTAAATGTGCAAATTTTCTACTATAGTGTATAAAATAATTCACTTTCATGATCGCACTTTTTTTTTTTTTTTTTAATTTTTTGTAAAGGTTTCGTGTTTGCGATTACGGTAGCTATTGATAACTAATGCTTTTGCATTTCGTTAATATCAACAGAAATTTGATTTATGAGTTCTTGCAGCCTTATTCGTCTTGCGTTTAATGGATTTCTAGATTTCACGATCAACTAACTATCCAAAAAAATCGCGAATCTGGTTTTCGGCGTTTTCCACACTTTTGAGACGTCACTTACGCCAAATGCCTTTAATTAGAGGCCATTCAATCAAATACTGCATTAGAATGCGACAATATTCATTTCCTTAGCTTTCAGTTGGAATAAAACACGAAAATTTCAGACTTACGAATGTACTTTTTAATTCAAGAAAATCTTTCAGAAATTTTGCCCCGCATAAAGGATAACCATTTGAAGTTAGTGTTTGCAACAGTTTCTCGTCAATTATATGGTGTTTATTTAGAAATCGTTCATTTTCTTTTGGTATTGCAGAAAAAATGCTTCATTTTTCAAAAATTGTCAAAATGGCGTATTTTTAAAAGATGGCGGGAAAATCGGGTAAAAGTTGCCGGTTTTCTGGTTTCCCGGTTTTTTGGTTCCCGGATAAAAGGTTCTGCACTGTATTTAAATCTCAGGCTATCCTGGATATTAGGAAAAATTATTATTTTTGCAGGGCAGTGGAACCTCGGAACAGCTTACCGGAAGAGGTGGTAATGAACAAGGGAGTAGAGATAGCTTTAAGAGGGTCATTGATCTTCACTGGGGATTGTAAATTGACTAGGACCAGTCTAGCTGGGCCCAGAGCCTGTTGCTGGTCGTCACTTTTGTATTTGTATTTTATAGCTGCAATTTTATTTATTCAAAGCTTACGATAACCTGACCAGCCTGTTTGCCTAAAGAAATACGAGTTTTGATGAAAATTTGAGGAAATATGATAAACATGGCACAGGCTGCCATAGAAAAATTTAGAGAAGGAGTGTAATTTGATGGGGTTTCAATCTTATTTTTTTTTTGGGGGGGGGGGGGTGCTCAGTACCATATGAGGGGTATGTCATCCCGCATGGAGAATAGGTACTCCTGCTTATTTAATACTTTTTCACATAGGAGGTAATAACACTGGCCATTGAAACTTGATCCCCCTTACAAAAATGTCTGGATCCATCTCTGGACAGAAGGGGGGGGGGGGCAATTGCCCTCCTCCTGGCTTTGAGAAATCGATGTATTTACAGTGGGAGTGGTTTTTGTTATTTTTTTGTGTAATTTGCATCAAATATCCACTTTTTTTACACCCCCCCCTATTCATTTGGAATTCCAATTCTCCAGGAAAAATTCCAAATGAGAGGTCTGTCATTTTTTATTTGTCATCCAAACAAACTGGTTGCTAATATAGAATTAGCTCTGACCAGACGTGTGACCAAAGCAATGGTTCTGTTCAACTCGAAGATTGAAGGCAAAGCTTTATAATTTCAGTAAGTTACCGCCCTATAGCCAGAGCTAAGGCAGAAATACTTTACCAAGCCTTGCCTTCAATGTTTGAGTTGAACCGAACCATTGTTTCGGTCACTCGTCTGGTCGGTGCTAATTCTATATTAGCTACCAGTTTGCTTGGCACTCTTGGCTTCCTTAAGAGGTTTTCCACCTCCAGCTCAGTCACTTCCTATGTTGGGCTGATGAGTGCTAATAAGCACGATACTGCAGTCCTCAGCCGGAATAACCGAGTTGGGGGGTGCATTTCCTGTATTTCTGCCTTAGCCCTAGCTATAAGGTGGTAACTTACTGAAATTACTACTACTTCGTTTCATTGCCTATGAAAATAATTTGCAACGTTTATCCCCAATTCAAAGCCTTATTCCTGGCCGATTTAATGCTTTTCATCGACACCCAAGCAGTTTCAAAAAACTTTCGTATCCAAAACCATAGGTTCGTTCATGGGGGGGGGGGGGTCTTCAGCATGCCCCCCTTTCAAAAGTTTTCTGTACCCGCCCCTGGTCGTATGTTTTGTATTCATATTGTGATGTGAATACAAAATTTATAAAAACAACATTTGAATTTTTCTCTCTCTAGATCATAACAATGTACGTCTTTTGAGATCTGTCACAACAAAAACAAATCCTAGCAACAGGGGCCGATTAAAATATCGAGGGACCCTAGGCCAAATACTTTTTTGGGACCCCCTGTATTCAAACTTTATAACTTTAGCCCTCGACTGAATCAATTTTAGCAATAGACTAAAGTAATTTCAGCCATTTGGGGGCCCCTAAATATCGGGGCCCTAGGCCAGGGCCTAATTGACCTATTCAGTAATCAGGCCCTGCCTAGCAAGAATGTAGAGGAAAAAACCACTTACCCCCTCTGGCAACAGTAATCCTGACAGGATTGCCGCTCTTGCAGCAATGGTTTAACCACGCGTTCACGTCCCTCTGAGTGAATCCGGCCACCTTCTGATTCTGGATCTCCAGGATAACATCCCCGTTCTCCAGATATCCACTGAGGTACGATATCCTGTTCTGGATGAGGTCATCGAAGTAGGCGAACTCCCCCTTGTCGGACCCCCCGGAGACGGGCAAATTTAAAGTCCCGTCCGCGTTCACGCACACGGTGCAGTCGTGTACGTTCGAATACCACTGGGTCCGACTCGAATCGAAAGGATCGGACACGGTCCTCTTCAGCGAGGATTTCGACATTGTTTTCGATGATCGCGGAACAACATCAGCACGGACACATAGCGAGGCTTAACGAACTTCATTTTCCTCCATCTTCGGGGCACACCTCTCTAATAATAAGTCATCGCGAGGATCGGATCGACTTTGGAACAACAGAACGTCGAAAACAACAGAAAACATTACACCTCAGCTGTTCGTTGGCAGCCACACACACTTTTTGAACTTGAGGAACTGCGTTACGATTTACGCTTCCGCCGAACAGGTGGAAGCGCATGCGCAGTAGCCGAGGATTTGCGCTCTCGGTGTTCCGCGCGCGTTTGTGGGTGAACGAACTTCTGGTTTTAAGTTTTTCCACTACGATGTGCATATTAATGGAAAATATCAAAAGAGAAACATCACCCTTCGACTGCATTTGTGGAAAACGAGTTTTCTCTGTTTTTGATACTTTTTGTGCTGAATAACAAATATCCATCTACGTCGACAAATTTTCGCGAAAGTGAAAATGGGGTCGTTTCCGAAATTTTAAAAGTATTTTCTTCTGAAAGAGCATGCTTAAAAACATAGGATCTGACCATTTTTTAAATAATTCGACTAAGTTTAACATTAAAAAAAAATTGTTTCAAGCGGTGCGTAGATTCAATTTTATTTTTTACGCTTCTGCACATGACATCACAAGTGATGAAATGCCGTTCACTGATGCCATTAGCGCGATATTTAACTCGCTTCTTTACTCATATGTAGTGGCAACGATATGGTTGATAGCAAGCAGCGTAGAGCACAATGTTTTATTGTGCTTCGCAATATTTGATTCGTTTCTGAATTATCATAACCTGGAAACGCGGTAGACAGCAAGCGAAAATATTCAGCACGCATGCGGAGTAGTGCCAAAGTACCTCACTTGTGACGTCATACAGACCATGCCTTGCTTCAAAAATTGGAAGTACCTCACTTGTGACGTCATACAGACAAAAATTGGACACTTTAAAAAATTTATTAAAAAATTGAATGTTTTAAAAATAAAAATCTTAGTAGTTTTTTTTTTCTTTTTTTTTTTTTTTTTTTGCTCATTTTTATCAACTTCTGTGACTTAAAGTAGAGTGATTTAGACTGATGGAAACAACCCCAATATTGTAATTAAAGCGTAAAATATCTTTTAAAAAAAATGTTTGTATGGTATCGAATCACTATCGGCAATAGGATTAAAAACCATTCCACGGAAAACAATCGTGATAACTCATGTATTTAATTAAAAATAGTACTTAAGGCGCGTAATAAACAAAATTTTGTTGTTTAAGAAATTGCAAACGTATGAGTAACTTCTCGAGCTGAAAATTTGTTCATGAAAATTGCTTCTACATTTCAACGAAGACATGGCCTGTTTGGTGATATAGTTTGATAGTTGAAATTGTAACCCTAACTCCAGTGGATGAACCCTAAACTTCAGTTGATAGCGCTCATAGCTGACCACTTTTTCGTTTCTTCATCCCCCTGAAATGACAGTCTTACCAGTAAAACAGTTAAAGTCACGTGCAGCGTGTTTTTTCGTGAAACGGCCTGTTTATTTTCTTTTTCTCTCCAACTTTTGAAATTATTATTCTTTAACAAATGAGATTTGTTTCCTTCACATAAGAACCTTAACTTTCAAAACCAATAATTTATTTCAGCGCTGCTGTATGTATTAATAAAGCAAAAATATTAATTAATTCACAAAAAGAAGTTGACTCAAGGACGGATACAAGGGAGGGGCGGTGGGGGCGATCGCTCCCTCCTTGAGCCGAGGCACAAGAACTTTCGTCAGGTATATTTACGATATTAAAGTTCCAAAAACGCAATTTCATATAATCTTAAGGCGTAAGGAAAAAGGGACAAGGGTTTTCTTGACTTTCTTGAAATTCAAGTCATGAAAACGAAATCGTAGTCCATCTTATTACACTCGTCTAGAGATAGGGACCGGAACTTTCTTCAGGATTTTTTTTTCTAAATTGAAGTTCCAAATCCTTAATTTTAGATGACCTTCGATGAAATCAGAGGTAGGTTCGAGGATTCTCACTGAACATTTCTCGAAAGAAACACAAATGTAGAGCACCTTTGATTACGTAAGGGTAAGAGATGGGGTTTAGTACACCCCTCCGAAAGTTTTTAGAGATTGAAGTTCCAGAGTAAAGAGCAAAAAATAACCGCCTCCTCCTTGAACATTTTCTGGATCCGTCCTTGAGTTGACTTGAGATTTCCGAGCCATGACATAAGCAAATAAATTGATTAAAAATGACAAAATTATTTAATAAAAGTATAACTGGGTCAGAAGTATATTCTATCAAATGTAAGTATTAAAAAATGACCCTACTCTTGTTGAATTAAAATATTAATATCTATAACAAAATGTCGGTAGGCCTATTGAGTCTGATTGATCACACATGTGGGTGGAATCGCCCTTGGCAGATATTACTGCACCTACAGTGTATATTTCAAAAATCTCAGTGGGGTGGTTTCGGAAATTTTAAAAGTATTCTTTTCTGAAAAAGCATATGTTTAAATAAAAAAATTTTGAAAAAAGAAAAAAAGTAGAACCAACTTCAAAATTGCTCTAAAAAGTGAAAAATAATTTTATTCTTTAAACACTATCGATAATACTTTTAAACATAATTTTTGAAGTTGGCGCAAAAACAAAAATTAAAATCCAGTGTAACCATGCTTCGTTCATATTTTTATCAAAAAGTCATCCAAAGTTAGGAACGAATCATTTATATCGTTACTCAAATATGCTGTCATCAATGCGTAATGCATGTGGTATAATGAACTAGTATGTTGTGGCCATCACGAAACTTTCTTCTATATTTTTCCTTTTTCTGATCCCTCCCCATGCTTGACGAGGAAGCAATATTCCTAACAAAAACAAAATGACACATGCAAAAACTTGACGACCATCCCAATGTCTGAATTATTGCAAAAGCAAAGCAAAGAGCAAAAAATGAAAGTTACTCTAAAAGCCTTGCTTGAAATAATTACAAATATTTTATTTATTAACAAACATAAGATGGCAACAGTTAAAAATTTTAAATCATTGAGATAATATTTCCGATCATTTCCATACAATTAAAATCACGAGAAATACGCAGACGACAATCTATTACGATTTATCTTTCTTATTGTTGCATTAATAAAGCTATTTTTATTCGCAAAAAAAAAATCAACACCTCTTGGAGCGATTGGCGCCAAAATTGAACCAAAGCCTGTTTACGTATGGATTCACATATATTCCAAATTTCAAACAGAGCGTAGCATTACTTCTTGAGATAGGGCACTCACAATGGAAAAAAAGAACGGGCGATTGCGCTACCCCCTTTTTAGCTGTTGACACCAGAATAAAATCAGCTCTTATACCCACTAAGGGCTACTTGTCAAAAAATTTTTGTTTGATTCCGTTCGTTATTTCTTGAGATACAGCAGTCACAATTCACGACAAAAAACGTTCTATAACTCAACCCCCGTTTGAGCTATTGACACCAAAATTGAATCAACACCTGCTCCAGTTAGGGGCAACATATGGACCAAATTTTGTTTGATTCCGCCAGTTACTTCCTGAGGAATAGCAATCACGCATAACTCAAAAAACGTCCCATTGCTCCACCCCCCTTGGAGGAATTCGCGCCAAAAACCAATGGGCACAAGTTCACATAGGGTCACATATGTGTACCAAATTTCGTTCAATTTTATGCGATAGTTTTTGCTGTAGAGCGGCCACAAAAAACTGGTCACACACAGACGTGACACACACACATACACACATACATACACACACATACACACACACAGACAGACAGACATTTTCCAAAAATAGTCGAAATGGACTCAGCACACCTCAAAACGTTCGAATCCGTCAAAATTCGAAATTCGGAAATTTGCACGAATCCAATACTTTCTTCTATATATTAGATATAGAAGAAAGTAAAAAACTGGGCTTGGTTAAATTTATAGTTGTAGTTGAATTATGGCTGTGAATGATCTCATCGATCGTTTTTGCGCCAACTTCAAAAATTATGTTTAAAAGTATTATCGATAGTGTTTAAAGAATAAAATTATTTTTCACTTGTTAGAGCAATTTTGAAGTCGGTTCTTTTTTTTTTCAAAAATTTTTTATTTCATTCTTTTTAGTGTAAACGTATTTTAGAAATAAGAAGTTACTATAACGAAACTTAACTTATTTTTTTTATAAAAGTGCTCCATGCTAAAAAAAAAAAAAAAAAGAACAACTAAAAACACGCTTTAAACTTAAAGCTATTGACACAAAAAAACTTATCTTTGATCCTCCCTGGAATTAATTTGTGTGTTAATTTAATTATAACCATTTAAATATTACGTTTTCCCTGACTAATTGACATTTCACAGCATAGTTTCTTTTTATGCAATCCTGTATCTCCTTACTTAGCCACGATCATCTGTTATTGGCATAGATTATAACGATAAAAATACTACTATATATATAGTTGAGGCAAAACTAACCTAGTAGCATTGTGAAGGCTAAGCAGATTTTAATCACTGCATTATCTCGCTTCCAGGTTAGGTTTACCCCCACTAAAGAGCAATGACACTGAAAAAACTTGATGCTTGCTTCAGAGAAGCCTTCATTTAAAATTATCACCACAATTACCATTAATATTATTGTTGTATGGCTCCAAATTTTTGAAACAATGGGCTTTATATTTAATCATTTAATAGGGAAATTGCATGAAATTTACTGTTTTTTGACCATAACTTTTTTTTTTTCTAAAGAACAAATATGGTCAAACAAAGTAATGGGACCTAAGTTGAGCCATCCCCTATCCATTAAAAGAAGAATCATCAAAATCGGTTTACTAGGTGAGACGCTGTGAGTAGACAAACAAACAAACAAAAAAAAAAAAAAAAAAAACATACATACGGTATGAACTGATAACCGCCTCCTTTTTGAAGTCGGTTAAAAATAGAATTTAACCATCTTTTAAATTATTTGATAAAGTTTAATATTTTTAACAATTATTTTAAACGGTGCAATTTCATTGTTTAAGCTTCTGCACGTGCCATCACAAATGATGAAATGCCATCCACTGATGCTCAATATTTAATTCGCTTCTTGGTTATCATTACGTGGAAACGCGGTAGACAGATGCGCCAAAGTACATCTTTTGTGGCGTCATAAAGATCACCCCTTATCTTCAAAATCGGACATTTAAAAAAAAAATTAAAAATTAAGCGTTGGGAAAATGAAAGTTTTTTCTCGCTCCATGCTTTTTTTTTTCCTGTAGCTTATTCTATCAATTTCAGTGACGAAAAGTAATACTTTTGACTGAAGAAAACAACTCCATTGGATTACTCTTCCAAAAAAAAAAAAAAAAACTTAGAAACTTGAGGCATATTTTCGCGAAACTATTTGGAATCTTTACATATGCTCCCGCAGTGTATTTCTTAGAATAGTATAACTCGATCAAAAACAACTTTCAGTAGATGATGTTTTAAGAGTTAATTTTCTAGCTAAATACTTATCTCAGTTATATTGTTCACTAGCTGTATTGACCGGCTTTGCACGGTCTACCTTGAAAATAAAAGTTATGTCAAGTGACGAATGTTGACCAACCAGGCTTCAATTAGAGGAAAAAAAAATACTATAAAATTTCCCGGCAAAAGTAACCATTCTCAAAAAAAGAAAACGGCAAATCAAAAATTCCCGAATAAATTAAACGCAACACCTTAAATCCTAAAAAAAAAGAAAGAAGATAAATTGCCAAATAATAATCAAAAGGGGAAATTTTTACCTCAAAACAAGCCGAAAAAAAAATGTGGCAACCTTCTGAAAGCTAATTTAGAATGAGATCACGCGGACGATAATTTTGGGACATGAAAATTCGCAACCTCAGCTCTCGAGTACGCTACCTTGCGATGATTTACAAAATTAAAGAAAAAGGTAAAACATCACGTTCCACGTGTATCTGTTGGTAAACACTAGTGATGTGCCTGATCGTTAAAAAAGTAGATCCGCGGATACGGATCATTAGTGTCAAGATCCACGGATACGGATACGGATCTTTTTTTTTTAAACCCAATTCAACTATCCGAGTGTAAAATTTGTTACGGAAGGTATTCCTATCAGAATAATGGCAGTTTCTTCAAAAAATGTTAACTGCGGAAAAAATATAATCAAGACTATGATTTTCTCTTTAAAGAAATATCCGTTAAAATTGAGGGATAGTTGGAAGGAATGGGTCAGCGCTGCATTAATGCTTAGGTGGAATGTGAACAATTATTTCTAGCTTACTCGGCAGATGTAGGATACAGGAGCAAGTGTGTAAAGCTGCTACTGGACAGGCTGGAAATAATTTTTCCCATTTTATTTCAGCATAAATGGAGCGCTGACCCATTCCACCGAACTTCTCCGACCGACGAAATACAAAGCCGGGAAAACCTTTACAAATAGTAAATAGAGAATTTAGTCTCTCTTTTTTAAAAGGATGACGAGGAAAACAAAAATGAAGAATAACAGAAACCCCAAATCAATAACAAAAACTAATATTAAATTAAAAAATAAAAAAACAAAACATGTTCCAGAGAGCCGACCTCATATTAAGATGAATTTCGCGGGTCATTTGTTAACAAATATGAACTGACAGCAGGTAAAAATTTTAAATCATTGAGCTTTTTCTCCTTATCTTCCGACTATGAAATCGCTACCAATCACGCGTATAAAGGCTTAGCATTGCATTTGAAATTTACTTAACAAGATTGTAGCTCCTACTGTATATAAGTTAGAAGTTTCAAATAAATATCAAACGCTGAAAACTTCGCTCTTTCAATTAGGGCCAACATTTTTAACGTACGGGTAAATTTTTACTACCATAATTGTGAAAAACGTTGAATCGGTTTTTAATTAATATATCCGGTGATTAAAGTTCTACAAAAACGAGGCGAAGCTAAAAACACTTTCGATCAAGTCACCTTTTGAACGAAAAATGAACTATCAAAATCGGTTCATCTGTTTAGGAGCTACGGTGCCAAAAAAAGACACACTGATACACACTTTTAAAACTTATTTCCTCTTCCTTTTTGCAACGGGGGGGGGGGGGGCGTACAAATTGGCTTCTGGAATGACATCTTATAATTTAAATAGGGAATAAAACCTAATCTAAACGGAATTTAAGAGTCTTTTATTCAAATATTTAAAAATTTTCAGAATAGAAATGATCCGTTTAGGATCCGTCAAAAAAGTAACGGATACAGATACGGATCTTTATTTTTTCCTTCGGATATCCGCGGATACGGATACCGTTATCCGGAACATCACTAGTAAACACAGGCAGTTTGATAGGAGCATTTATTAACGCATTCGATGTGTCTTAGATTGCTTTCAGCAACAGAAATTGTTTCGTCCCTTAATAGTATTCTCGAGCTTATCAAAATAATGTTAGTTTTCATTATTTCCCTCTAAAAAGTGAGATGATTGTCGTAAATGGCGAAAGCGTAAGCACAAAAAAACTCTGGATTAACAAACTTCGTATTTGCTCTGTTAGATGCTTTTTTTTTTTTTTTTTGGAAAGAGCATAACGTTTTACCGGGTAAGTTTTTTTTTTTTAAATTGTTTTGTGTGAATTTGTAAGAATATGGTTTTTTTTTTTTTTTTTTTTTTTTAAATCTTAAGCTCGAAGGAAAGATTTGATAACATTAGCAGAAGAATTAGGGCTTTCATCTCCGCCTAGTTAAAAAATAATTAATTTAACTAACCTTATTTTACTGCAGCATTTAGTTGGAATAGACAGTATGCAAAATATTTTCTTGAATATATTATCGTAGAACGAAATGAAAAATGTTTAACGCTGAGAATTTTCATCGCCAAAATAGTGGGTATAGTTTAGGGTTATAGTTTTAGTATTGTGCGAGCAAAGAACCCTTGGCGAGATTCCGCATGTCTGTTGCAAACCATTTTTATTTTTTATCATGTATGGATTAAAATGGTAGAAAGATTACAGAATTCGATAAAAAAATAATGGAAGATCAATTAGAAATAAAACTACCACCATGTATCCGTGAGAATTTTATTGATGATGCATGACAGAATTAAGTCATAATTCAGAAATTAGAAACATACGAAACAGAAAAAATTAAAATTAACCGATTCGGCAGTTTGAGAAATAACTCAGCTACAAATGCAGAACGAATAGCGCTAGCCAAGCAAGACAAAGAAGTATTATCTGCCTCTTTTGATAACACTGGTAAACAAAGGTTTTGTTACATGAAATATTTATAGTGTTCTTATGGCCACAATGAAAATGTAGTTCCATCAAGAGTTGATAAATATCGAATTCAACATCGGGGAAATGGCTGCTTACAAGTACGAACTACGAAATTCGCGTTAATTTCTAACGTTTTGGTATGCTTATTGAATTCTCATTTCTTTCTACGTGGACCAGAATATTCACAAGACTCTAAAAATTAATTAAAAAAAAAATAAAACAAAAAAGTCATGCATACAAACAAAAATTACTAGGCTTATTAGCGTTTGTCTTACCTTTTTCATCCGTCATTAGACGGTGGCTGCAGTGCCCCCTATAGTTTGTTGGAGTTGCGAATAGAGTTCCATTAGACTTAATGATGCTTTTCAACTTTTTCACGGTGATTTTACAGCTTTTTTTCTTTTTCTTTTTCTTTTTTTTTTTTGAAATTCGAAGAAAGTGATGGAACCTATGGGTATTTTTCGCGAACTTTCGAATGACGCCAAATTCGAACTGATCGGATAATTATTTCGGGTTGAAAGAGCCGTTTAATGCCATTTTCGGTTTTTAGAATTAAAATTCGAACTATTCATTAAGTTACCGCCCTATAGCCAGGGTAGAAATATATGAAGCACACCGCCAGCTCAGTCAATTGCAGCCAAGGACTGCAGTTTCGTGCTTATTAGCACTCATCAGCCCGGCATAGGAAGTGACTGAGTTGGAGATGGAAAACCTCTTAAGGAAGCCAAGAGTGCCAAACAAACTGTTAGCTGATATAGAATTAGCTCTGACCAGAGGAGTGACCGTAGCAATGGTTCGGTTCAACTCGAAGAGTGAAGGCAAGGCAGGTATATTCATTAATGAATATACCTGCTTTCTTTCTATCGCGTTTCTACGTTATGATAATCAAGCAGCGAATTAAAATTGCGCTCTACGCTTGTTATCAACCATGACGTTGCCAACAGAAGTGAGTAAAGAAGCGAATTAAATATTTTGTTCTGTGAATGGCAACACTGAATGGCATTTCATTATTTGTGATGTCATCGACAGAAGCATAAACAATGAAAGAGCACCGATTTAAGTAATTTTTTAAAAATATTAAACTTAAGCAAATTATTTAAAAAAGGTCAGATCCTATGTTTTTAAGCATGCTCTTTCAGAAAAAAATACTTTTAAATTTTTGGAAACTACCCGATTCATTCACTATTTTATTATCTCATTTATTTTTCCTCGTGAATTAATATTTATTAGTTTATTGTTTCATTATCTTTTCTTTTATTAAATTATCCTTTTATTTGCTCATTATTTTGTTGAAAAATGTTTTTCACAATCGAATAGAAAAATATCTCGTTCGAAAATATTTCGTTTTTCATTTTGCCCCATGAAAAAAAAAAAATAAAATAATAATTTGAATTTTGTCATCTTGAATTCAAATTATGTTTTTCGCAATCACGAGTGTGTGTTTGTATGTGTGTGTGGGGGGGGGGTATGTGTATGTGTGTAGGCATGTGTGTTTGTGTCTGTGTGCAGTCATGAGTGTGTGGGGTAGTTGTATGTATGAGTGTTTGTGTGCGTGGGGGCGAGGTATGTGTATGTGTGTGTAAGCATATGTGTTTGTGTCTGTGTGCAGGCATGAATGTGTGGGCAGTTGTGTGTATTTGTGTGTATGTGTAGGTGTCTGTATGCATGCGTGTGTGTATGTGTTTGTGTGTATATGTGTTTGTGTGTGTATGTGTTTGTGTATGTGTGGAGATGTATGTGTGTGTATGGTGGTGTTTGTGTATGTGTGGAGGGGTATGTGTGTGTATGGTGGTGTTTGTGTATGTGTTTGTGTGTGCGTGTGTGTGTAGGATATGGACGCAACCTGTAGACGGTTTTCGCTAGAGGAGCAGCATCGTGAGGCCGGCCGACGCGACGGGTGGTGCTGACAGAGGGTGGTACCGCGAAAAATGATAGCACGCCAAAAACAGTCAAATAAAAGCAATAAGCAATCGTGATTGCTCAGAAAAAAAAGAAAAATTTTCACTTTTTTTAGGCACAATTTTGCTGCCAAATATACACTCACGTTTGTGAAAATTGCAACAACGTGAAGGACTCATTGAAAAGGAATAAAATTTATTGCACATAATTACTCAGAGTGGTACAAATAAACGATCATAATTACAGGTGAATGAAATAAAAATAACAGGCGTAAATTAATATTGAATGTAGCTACCCAGTGCAGCTAAGAGAGCCTGTTCACGTTTTGGCATCGAATCATAGAGGTGCTGAATTTCATGAGTGAGAATAGCATCTCATATGGCTTCAGTATGAAGCCAAAGTTTATCCGTACCAACTGCCGGACGAGACACATGGGTGAGCCTCCTACCAACGCAATCCCAGACATGCTCGATGGGCGTCATATCTGGAGAATTCGGACATTTGCCCAAAGTTCCCGGCGGCCAAAATGCTCGGCGCCCAAAGTTCCCGGGGCCAGGGCCGATCCTAGGGTGTCGGCCGCCCGTGTGCAAAGACCTAATGTGCCGCCCCTGAAGAGCAATTTGCATTTTTTAACTATAACGCCCGTACAAATCTTTCTTCAAATTTCTGTATCAAGTTGTAATTTAAAAAATAAAAACAAAAAGGATGAATTTATGTAAAAAGTTTGAAAAAGCTCCTTAGGTACAATTTATATCTTTGAAGAAAGTAATAGGTACAAAAAATTTACTAATCGTGAAAACGCATTTTATAGCCTGTCTTTGGTGACATCAGAGGAAAGACGGAGGCGGGAGAAACGAGGGGGGGGGGGGGAATCGCCCCCAAAAAATATTCGAAATTGGCGTATGAAAAATAGCTGTAGTTAATATTTGGTTGTGTTTGGTTGCAAGTTGCAAGGACAAAAGAGTCGGGAACATTCATGGTCCATGGAGAAATTTTCAATATTGACGTCAAAAATTGCAATTTTAGGAAATTTTTTGAGACTTGAGGGAAAAGTACTGTTGGAGTTCTTTCCTAAAATTCTTTCAAAATTGATGTTAAATTGCAGCTATTTTTTGTAACCTTAGTTTAGAAAGGGTCGGCGCTCTTTCGGAAATTTTTCTGAAACGGAAGTTTTAAACAAGCAATTTTGGGTTATCTTTGTTGACGTTGCTGGAGAGAGGGAGATTCGGTCGTCTCCTATCGAAAGTTTTCAAAATTGAAGCTTAAAACTCAAATTTAGACTGTCTTTGGTGACGGTAGGGGGTCTGGCATCTTTCCTCTGGTAACTTATCGGCATTATTGTTTTAAAAACATATTTTTCGCTAGATTTGGACACGATAGGGGAAAAGGGAAAATATTCCGAACTGAGAGAAATATTTTTCGGAATTAAAATCAATTTAAGGCTATTTTTGTGAAGAAAGGGTTTTGGGGCTCTAAAAAGCGCAATTTTGTGCTATCTTTGGTGACGTTAAGGAAACCGAGAAATTCAGCGGATCTTTCTGAATATTTTTCGATATTAATATCTGAAAAATACAGCTAAAGACGTGCCTCTGATTGATGGGGAATGCCAGATGCCCTAGCGCCGTGAAAACTTACGTATGCCATCCGAAATATTTTAGAAATGGAAGTCCCAAAATCGTATTTTAGGCATTGTTTGATAACGATGGGACAAAGAGCGGTTGGGGATTCAGTGTGCCCTCAAGAACTGTTTTTTGAAACTGAAGTCAATTTCAGGCTAGTTTAGGCAGGAAGGGTTTGGTGGCTTCACGGAACCACCTAAAAACGAAAGTTTGAGCTATAGTGATTACGTTGGAGAAAAGGGGGATCCGCGGTATTTCCCCCAAAGTTCTTCGAAACTGATGATTGAAAAACTCAATTTTAGTTTGTTTTTGAATACGTTAAGTGAGAGGGGGTAGGATGTGGGGCCTCTCTAGAGACGCTAATTCAGACCATCTTTGGTAGTAATCTTAGGGAATGAATTTCAGGGTCCTCTACCGTAAAAATTTCAAAAAAGAAATTCGAAAAATACCATTGAGCAATTTTTGATGACGTTAGGAAGAGCTGTTCCCAGAAAAGAAATTTTGGAGCCACCATTTTTAGGCTATGTTTGATTACATTAAGGTAGAAAGGGTGAATAAGAGACTTCATTGGGTCCTTAAAATCGGTGGTTCAACCAGCGAAATTTTCCGGAATTAAAGTCCTAAAAACGCAGTTTGAAGCCTTTCTTAGTCTCGTCAAGGCATCCTTTTGGATCTTCGTTTTGGAGCTACACTTAAAATTTGTAATCCAGGGCAAGGGCCCTGTCCTCCTACCTGATCTGAAACCGGGCAGTTCATTTTCGTGATTTTAATTAGAAAAAAATTGCTGTAAAGAGGGAAAATTAAAAATTTTAGTTCGTTAATTATATATGTTTGACTCTCAGGGGAGTCGCAATTTTCCATTGTCTCTCCAGTCTCCACGCATCCACGACTGCTGAACACAGAATTTGTTGTTTGAAATACTTACGAGAGTATTCTATCAGCAAAAATTTTTTTAACATAAAATATGTCTTCATTGTTAAGGGTCAATAACAGCTTGGGAGACTGGGGATTAGCATTAGAGCCCCTCCCCTGTATCCATGCCTGATTACCAGTTCTGTCACAAATTTTGCAACCAAATGAAGCAAGTGAGTAAAGAGTTGATATTAATGGATAATGGAGCAACACAATGTGCTCTAACATTCCATTTTTCTTATTATGCTATACTGTTGGAAAATTGGCACTTTGATAATTGAACATTTAAAATTCTGCATAATTATTCGACTTATTATGTTATCTTGAGAAATTCTTGAGGAATTTTGCTTGATTAAAAGTACTATATGATGCGGCCTGCGGCCGCCCCTTGCTTTGGCCGCCCTTGTGCGGTGCACACTCTGCACACCTGCTAGGATCGGCCCTGCCCGGGGCCCAAAATGCTCGGCGCCCAATCTTCCTGACCGAGTCCTTGTTGTTTTCAAGTAGGGATTCTAGAGAATACATAGCCTCCTTAACTACGCTCAGGCAGCTGTCAAAGCAAAGCGCTTTCCACCTCTTGCTCCCTTTGCACTGTTCTCCCTTTTCAGAACAGTAATTCATGAAAATGCGGTTTTTAAAAATGATTAATATTGAATTGCGTATAAAATTTATTCTTTAATTTACATATCTTCTTATTTTTCTACGGAACTGTTTTTATTAGGTTGCGTTCGATGAGCAACCGGTAGCTCACCGGTAAAATAATGACAACAAAAAATGACGTCACCTCCAATGCTTTAGCATTAGGTGACGTCACTAGTTCTCACGTGATCAATCAACCGGTCGCCATCGGTTAAAATCGTCGAACGTAAGCACAGTGGTACCGTGCTTACGCTCGACGAGCACGATCGGTAGCTTCCGGTTAGTTAATCACGTGACAGCTAATGATCACGTGCTCCTATTAACCAACCAACTGCTTAGAATGTTAACCGATTCGGTAACCGGTTGATCATAGAACGCTGCAGTTTGTAAACGGTTACCTCCGGTCGATCGGTGAGGTTCGTCGAACGCAACCCGTAGTTACTCCCCTAGCGAGTATTCTCTCAACTATCGCATTTTACGTCCACGATTCGAATGACATTTGTTTTGAAGTGCCAAGATTCCTTCTCCTTGCGAGGAGTGAAATGAAGACGATGGCTCATGCAAGGTCAAAGGTTGATCCCGAAATGTCCTACTGACCTAAGAGTCTCGTGATATTTGCACTCGTCTATGTTTAGAGCATCCTAACGATTCCTTTCCCTCCTAAATTTTTATTTTCATAGTACTCGAAAAAATGAAGAAAATAACTATCATAGGTTCCGGCAATTGGTAATTTTCTATACGTACACATTTGGCAAAGTATAAATTTTAAAATGATTAAAATTTTTCAGTGATAAAACTGTAGCAAAATGTTTCACTAACAAATTTGTGCGTTTTGTGCTTCATAAATGAGTTATTTTGTCTAGTTGTGCATAATTCTGCGTATATTGCTTGTATGTATTTAAGATTTAGATTCAAGTAATGATAAGCATGACTTGAATTGCTGTAAATAAAATGAAAAGTAGTATAATTAATTAAAATTCCAGCACCTAAAAAAATTTTTTTTTCATTGGGTAAGAAAATGTTTGGCATGATAGTAATATTTTTGATTATTTCTCCATAACACTGCTCCATATGTCATATAATGTATGGAGACTCTTTGAAGTTTCATGAGAATTTTATTTAACATGGATTTGGGAGCAAGCTTAATGTAACCACGTGTAGAGCATCTTGAGTCGTTCTGACGATTTTTGAAAAAGTTCAAGTCGGGTTCTTTTTCAATTTTATTCATGTAGTTCTTGATAAAATGAAATGCAATATGTTGTGATTGCATATTAGTGCCTCTTAGTAATGTTATGAAGATCTGGATTTTATCTGATTCTTTTATTTTTAACCTGACCCATATTAAAGAGGACAGAGTGGCATATGTAAGGTGACCACACATCTCGTTTTCAGTATTCTGTCCCGTTTCCCAGTTATTATGTCCCGCTGTCCCTGCACATTCTAAAATGTCCCACCTTCTAAAATGACAGAATAAAACACTGAATACTTCAAACACAAGCCTTTAGGTGGAGTAGTTTAATCATTTTCAAAGCAATAAATTAAGTCGTGTATGATTTAAAAAAAAAATAATTATTCTTTTCTAGGCCTAATGGAAATATAAGGATATTTTTTCTTCTGATAAATTTGTGGGCTAGCTAAAAAGCACAGTTGCTAAATCACAGTTCTCAAAGCAATGTTGATTTATAAAGTAAGTTGTGACCATTGTGCCAAGAGCTTTATTGTTATTTAAAGTCGGTTACCAAATAGCGAATGTTTTCGGTGAAAACTATCAATTCTTCTGTTTTACAAGTTAATTTCTGTTTTTGTCCGTTACCTAAAATCTGCAAATGTCCTGTTTAGAGGGAAAAAAATTAATGGTCACCTTAGGTATACGATGTATGCATTTTTAAAAATAGTAATGTGTAAAATATCAACGAGCAACATCTGATAGACGGAAATGTTTTTAAAATTAATTCTCATCATTTACTTTTCATTGTGTCAAATGAGTTTAGTATATGAGGCAGTGAGAAACGAAGGGATGTAAGTGGCAAAATTAAAAATTTGGAGATAACCAGTGCGAATGGTACGTGAACCTCTCCTCTGTCTTGGGGCAAGGGATGGTGCTAGTAGCCCTGGTAGTTGCTTCTATACAGCATGATTTAGGAAAAAACTTTCAAAGAAAGCCCACCTTGTCACGTTTCACTCAAAACTTCCAAATGTCCATTTGCATCTCTTTGCTTCTTACTGCCTCATATGAACATGGGCACCCATTTTAAAATTTTAAGCGGGTGGGGACTCGGATCTTTTCCCCATGGTTTAGCAGGATATTTTCCCCACAGGGACCGATTCCAGTACAGATTAGAGTTACTAAGTTTGACATTTTTAATAACTTATTCATTAATGGCTGGAGAAGAAATGTTTTTACATTTTTGCCTAGAAACAAGAAGTTCTGTCTAGAACTAGACGAGCCTACTTTCCCGTATACCCATACTACTTTCTAGTACCTGATCAATATTCTCAAAAATAGCTAAGATCGCAAATTTTTTCAAACATATTTTTAAAATACTTTAAGCTGATTTCTAGGAATAAAATATATTCCTCACTCATCTAAAAAAATTAAATGCTTAAATAAAAAAAAAATAGCAGCAACTTTTAAACAGAGCAGCTAATACACTTTTTTACATTAAAAAAATCTTTAACAGCTTTCAAAACGAAAAAATAATATTTAAAATTATTAAGTTCATCAAAATAAATACATCATATCACAAAAAAAAACAAAAAAAAAATCATTTCTTTTTCCTCTGTTGCCAAAAACAATTTTTTAAATGAATTAATGCACTTATCAAAATAAATAAAAACAATAAAATATCAACTTAAAGAAAAATTTTTCATTGTCAAAAAAAAAAAAAATCGTCTGCACATATCTTTATGTAGAAACATAAATGACTTCGAGTTTATTCGCTGAATACCTAAATTTTAACTTTAGCGTAAAAATAAAAACAAGTCAGATCAACAATAATTATTTCACAGTCAAAACCATAGCTGTAGAGTCGGAGTCAATCTCATTTTGGGGTAAAGGAGTCGGAGTCGAATATCTAAGAATCGAAGTCAGTCATTTGTCCTCCGTGTATAAATTTTTGCCAAAGCTACGAAGTCGGAGTCAAGTCGGGGAGTCGGAGTCCGATTAATTGTCGGAGTCTGGAGTTTGGCGTCAAGAGCTATTTCCAACAAAATTTGTTTGAAGTAAATCCGCCTTCAAGTACGGAATCTACATTGACTTTCAGTTTCCCCGTAGGCGCTAATGTTAAGGGATTTGAACTGTTCAAAATTGAACAGAAAATTGTTCAAATCAAAAAGATATTTTATATACAAGATTTTCATCAAAAGCTTTTTCCTACAAAGTTTGTTTGAAGCAAATTCGCCTCACAGTTCGGAATTGCCTTGAATTTCCCCGTAGGCGCTAATGTTAAGTTTTTTTGAACTGTTCAAAATTGAACAAAAAATAGTTCAAATCAAAAAGTGAAATATGGGAATGAGGTGTCCTTGCCGAGATCTTTCGAACAAAAAAAAGTTTGTTCGAATCGGACTATTCATTCAAAAGTTATTAGGGGGGGGGGGGCAGACAGACCGACAGACATTTTTCCCCATCTCAATACCCTACTTTCCAATTTTTAATTTTTCAATATTTATTTAATGATTTTATTTATGTTTGACTTTTTTTTGTTTTTTGCGATATTTTAAGGATGCATTAAGCCTTCTTTCATGCTTTTTTCTTCTTTTTCTGACTTTTACTGGGAAAGTAGGCTAAAAAGAACTAAAAGCAAAGAAGTTCTAATTTCTACAAAGGGTGGGGGAGGGGGCAGCAGAGCTCCCACTTGCCGAATATATGGGCACCCATGCATATGAATAGACAAATATGCATCAGGCCCTGCTATATGGGATATATTTTCATCAAGATATTAATTATGTATCTTCTACATTCTAAACTCTTGTTGTTTAACTTATGTTCGAATGAAAGACAGTCTTGAAAAATATGTTTGCTTTTTCTAGGGGAACTGCAATTGCAAGGATCGTTGGTAGTAATGTGCGAAATTTCGAGAAATTTGATAATGTTGTCAAGATGTATGTTTTTGAAGAAATGGTTGATGGGAGGAAGCTGAGTGAAATCATCAATACGCAACATGAAAATGTGAAATATTTGCCTGGCTTTCAAATACCAGAAAATGTGGTAAGCAGGGCTCGAAAATTATATTTCCCGATGTTCCCGGGACATGTAATTGTTATAATTTTTTAATTGATTATTGGTAATTTTAATGGTGACTTATTACGTACTATTTATTTAAACTTCTATTTCTGTTTTATATTGAAACTAGTGGTACTCACACAGCTTTGCCCATAGTAGAAAAACTGAAAGGTTTCTGTTTCACCCCGTATATTTACAAATAATGTATGGTGAATTTCTCGCCAATTGGCTTGTCCATGTTACGGTTCCACATTATGATAACTTGGTCATTTACTCATCCATCTTATGATAATTTTTCTCAGGAAATTGTTCTTAAAATTGGAATAGAAAAAGAACAAAATCGAATTTTCGAAAAGTTGCTTCGAGGTGCACACCCCCATTCTACAAACTAACTTTGTGTCAAATTTCATGAAAATCGGCCAAATTGTCTGGGCACTATGCTCATCACAGAGATCCAGACAGACTTTCGGCTTTATTATTAGTAAAGATAATTGTAGCAGTTAAATTTTTTGTCTGATTAATGCTGTACAACAAATTCAAATATTTTTGTTGTTATACAATAAAAAAACTGAGCATGTAAAATTTTTATTCAGGCATGCATTTTTTAGACAAACATAAAATATTAAAAGATTTTTCTAGCCCTGGTGGTAAGAATTCTTCTTGACAGATTATTTTCTTCTAGATGAATTATTATCTTCTACCTCTAAATTAATCGCCTAATAACTTTGAGAGTTAATAGGTATTTTGTTACTTTTTCATTATAGGTTTGTCACCTGGTGCAATTTTAACCTTGGTGATCATTTTCATTTTATTCATTTGCTACCATGTTTGATGAAAATTTACATTGAAACTACTTTACGATAACATTTGTTATTTTGTCTTTGTAAGAATCGTAAACAATACAGGCCAGTAAACAAGGCTACTAGCGGCATTAAAATGAAAATAATCCTCCAAATCCCATTAAAATTAAATCATTAAGACGTGAAATAATTGATCAGATAAAAGAACAAGCTGTTAAATAATGTGAAAAGTTTGAATAATAATGTTCCACAAGCTACACAAGGCTGAAAGCTCCATCCAAATATTAAATCATCCGCCAAATAACTATATTTAACTATTAAGGGCAATAAATGTTCCATTAAAATATAAAATAAGAAAAAGGGGTGGCATAAACATTATTTTTCTATGTTCATCAAGATGCACTCAAGCCTATTTTTGTGCAGTGGATAAAGAGTGCATAGAAAAAAAATTGCATAAAAAATCTTTTGAAGCTTTACTAGTGGCTGTAAAAAGTTTTTTCAACAAAAATTACTGCTAAATCGAACAAAAAAAAAAAAGAAATAGCTCAAAAAAGACTGAAAAAAAAAAAAAAAACTGTTGAGTGTAGAAAATCAAGAAGTTGCGAGAAATGGAATTCACCAGTATTTTTTAAAGCAATATCGCAAAATGATTTAATATTGTTACTTTTCTGATATTAGCATGTAATTTGAATTTTTTGGCTACTCTTGGCGAAATTAAATTTCTAGTGCAGTTTCACACCGAAGTAGGCCAGGTGCCTCCATCTAGTGGGGAAACTGAGTGTTGAAATTTCTGTGGTAATAGTATCCACCGATGGAAGTGGAAGAATAGGTGCTCTTTTGAAGAATTGCAGTAGGTCCACAAAGGGTAATTGCCTCTAAAGCAGTTCTATTAGAAAAAAAGGGGGAAAAACACTCTCTGAGAATTAAACATTATCAGTGACAGCGATTCGGGGGGGGGGGGGGGGCAACCACCCTCTTACTTTTTATGGTTCATTTATGCATTTTATTTTCCAATTTAGAAACCAAAACTAAAAATTATAAAAGAAGCAGAAATGTCAAAATTTTCAGATTATAATGATTTGTTTCACTTTGTATATCTGTTTACGAAACATTATTTAGCACAAGCAGTCACTTTTAGTTTATGTATTCATTGTTTAGGTATTAGTAAATCAATTGTTTAACTAAAACAAGCCATGTTTGCATAATGAAATTATTACCAAGTGTTTGTGACATCTCAAAATACTTTGGGGTAAATAATGTGAGTCTAATTCATGAGTAAGTGTTTCTTCGGGAGAAGTTATTGTATACAAAATTCATCAAAATCTTAAGAAAAAGGTGAGTTAAGCTGTTAGATTTTCATCAGTTATCACTCATATGCTCTCAAAACCTGCACTAGAAAAATTTTGTATTCTCCCCCTCCCCGTTTTTTCCTAATTTTTTTTGCTGCCTCTTAAAGATCCAATGGCTTTTATTTTTCGTTTTTTTTTTGCCCCCACCCCCCACTTTTCAGTTCCAATTGCTGCCTCTGAGCATTATCCATTAAAAAAAACCCCCTTTTTCAGTGGCGTAGCTAGACCCGACTTTCGGGGGGGGGGGTTACTTCTTTTATATATATATATATATATATATATATATATATATATATATATTATATATATATATATATATATATTATATATATATATATATGTATAATCGCTTGGAATTTTTTCCTTTTCTTCTTTTCTTTTTCTTTCTCTTCTCTCTTCTTTTTCTCTTTTTTTTTGAGACTAACTTTTCGGGGGGGTGGGTGGGTTTGTCCCCAAACCCCCCCCCCTAGCTACGCCCCTGCCCTTTTTTTTTATAAATTCTGCTTAAAAAAGTTTTGTTGCAGCTTATATTACTTTCTTCATCCCACAGGTGGCCGTTCCTGACGCATTAGAAGCAGCCATTGATGCTGATGTTCTAATTTGGGTATTGCCGCACAAGTTTGTCAGAGGTGCCTGCACTCCTATGGTCGGAAAGATCAAGAAAGATGCTGTGGCCTTATCCCTTATAAAAGTAATTTAGAAATAATATACACTGCATTCATAAAAGTGGAAAATATGAAACTAAATTCCGATATCTTACAGCTATTTCTCGACTGCAAACTGAGAAATACCATCTTTTTTATTTCATCAGTTTTTCACCACTTATTTTTTATCACTATTTTTAGCTTAAAATTTTATTTAACATTATTGTTTTTAAAATTTTTTTGCTACAGGAATTTTAAATGTAGATATTGTTTCTATGTACCTTATGTTAAGTAATACCTCAGTAGGTAATACCTCATGTTTAAGTCGAGAAATTCAGTACAAAAAATGAAGTTGAAAGTTGGCCGTGTTGATTTATATGTGGAGGACAGAATTTCTGAATTTTCGCTGAACAATTCATGGGCAAAAGATCTCAAAAACGTCATCAATTTCCCCCAATTTTTGTCTTACTCTTTAAAATAAACACCAAAGAAGTAAATACTCAGATTTTGATGTAATTTAAGACCTGACAGTAAAGAAATCACACTACAGAAATTTCAGTAAAAATCCGATTCCTCGTAAGTGCGAGAAATGCTGTATTCACATATTTTCCCGACAGTTGGTCATGTGGTAATCTAAGCTCAATAAAAGAAATCATTGAAATATGGCTTCAACTCAAAAATATATTGATATTAATTCAAAAGAAAAGCAACAATCAACAAAAAGTTTAGCCCCCAAAATGAACCTTTTATAAAAACCGTAATTGGGAAGGAATAAAACGTTTTTGAACAAAAGTATAAAAATTGCACATTTTTGAACATAAGTGCAGTAAAATCCCTTCAAAGCGGGCACTAACGGGACAAACATTTTTGTCTGTAGAAACACAACTTGGCCTAGACAACTGGCCCTAACACTGATCCCTAAGGAACCCTGCTTAAAACCTCACTCCAATTAGAATAATTTCCCCTTACAACTAAGCTTAGATAAGAAGTGATTTTGTTTTATGCTTTGCTTAAAGATGAGGTCTCCATTATCAAGTACGTTTTTAGTGTAAAATAATATGTTGAACAATTACTTTTCTGAACTATATTAGTCATGGTGTATAAGAAAAACTCCAAATTTTCATTTTGTTCTAAACTGTAATTTTGGAGTAAAAGAAATCTAGAGTGAAAATCTGTTACTCACACAGAAAGAGGGATCAACGTAGTTTTGCCTGTTGAAGTTAAGATAGTATAATGCAGTGTAGTTGAATTTAGAACAATACGTTCTAAATAGAGACGTACCGAGTAGCACTTTGGCCGAGTAGCCGAGTACCGAGTACTCGGCCTTTCACTACTCGGCCGAGTACCGAGTTACCGAGTACTCGGCCTTTCACTACTCGGCCGAGTTACCAAGTACCAATTATGTTTTAAGAAGACCCACCGACACACATGTGATGAATTTTGAACTTATTGGAATAGTAGTACAGACCTCCTTATCCATATAATAGTTTTTAACACTAAATTCCGGCTGAAATTTAATTACGCATTACATAAACAATTTTGTGTCAAAAATTTTACAAAAAAATTATTTTTAAAATTAAAAATAAATAAATAAAAGGTATGATTAAACAAGTTGGAATTGAAACAAATAACAGTAAAATCTCTCTAATGCGGACATTTAATAGGACAATTTTTGTTGTCCGCAATAGAGAGGTGTCTGCAGGACGGGGGTTTGATAATGTTATTTGCATTGGAAACTGGGGAATTAAAAATTGTCTGCATAAGAGGGGTGTCTGTTAGGAGGGGTTTCACTGTATACCAATCATAGTTCTAGTCCGCCAAACATAATTTTTAAAAGCAGATAAAACAAATATGCCGGAACACTGCAGACACGTGTTTCTACCCCCCTCCCCTCCCGTTACAAGGAACGTCTTTTTCAGTGCATAACATGCGAGTTAAAGAATATAAAGACATTTGACAAAAACATCCGACTTTTGTCGGATGTTTTTAAATCCACGAGCTCCCATTTTGTGCATTGAAAAAGGAATTCCTTGTAATGCCAAAACACGTGTCTGCAGTGTTCCTGTACTGTGCTTTTAACGTTGTTTTGTTTCCTTTTATTTTTTAAGCAAAGGTATTTTTGTATTTTTTATAACTAATTTTGTTTGTAGAAAAAATCCATTTTTAATATAAAAATTCCATACTTTCTATACTTTTTTGCATAATTTCTAATAATAAGTTTTATTTACTTGGGGGACATTAAAATAAAGATTTATTCTATTGAAGCATTACAAACTGCATTACTCTCAAAATTTAAATTTGACTTATAAATTTTAATTGTAAATGATTGCAGAATATAATGCTTGCTCTTTTTTTTAGACATTTTTAAGACATTTTAGTATCTGTCTTGGACAATATTCAATTTTTTGCAACTACTCGGTATTGGCCGAGTATCTGATCAGAATTTGGCCGAGTACCGAGTACTCGGCAAATTGGCCGAGTAGGCCGAGTACCGAGTAGTTACCGAGTACTCGGTACGTCTCTAGTTCTAAAGCTGCAAAACTAATTTATAAAAGTAAAATCAACTGATTTTAGTTAATGATTTTGTTTCAAAAATCACTTTGTTTAAATCAATTGATTTAAATCAATGATTTAAAAAAAAAATCACTTGATTTAAATCGGGATTTTAATCATGATTTAAATCAACGAGCCCTTCTACATATATAGTCGGGGTTTTCCCAAGTTGTGAAAATACTCCTTTGCATTTTTCAGAGGCGTTAAATTCAATTTGGAGGCTTGAAATATATGAAAACAGTGCAGGGGCCGTGAAAGTAATCATTCCTATAAAAAGCCAAATTTCTAAGGGTGAAGGGAAAGATGGCAGGAAAAGGAAGAGACACGTACAATTTTAATTTTAAACATTTAGAATGTTTGGCATTTTGTATGTAAAAAACGTAAATAAATATTCAAATGTTTTATGTAAAAAAATTCATTTTTTTTAAAAATTTTCCAAGATACTAAAATTTTGTGTAAAGTACCAACTGTGAAAATACGCTCGACAAGATTTTTGAAGCTTATTTCCGATTTTAAATGCGTGAAAAATGCTTGTCAAAGTTTCAGAAAAATACCCAGTTGCTAGGTTGTTTTCTTTTCAAGTTCTTTAATTCTGTCTTTCCATTTCCTATTCAGGGCTTCGACATTCTGGAAAGCGGCGGAGTGGCTCTCATTTCCGACGTTTTGCACGAAATGCTGGGCATTGATGTCAGCGTCATGATGGGTGCTAACTTGGCAGGGGAAGTGGCCGCCGGAAAGTTCTGCGAGTCGACTATCGGTGAGTGTGAAGTCGATCTTATGGTTGCATTCAATGGGAGGTGAAATGAGCAAAGACATTTGGGTAGGGACGGCTCTAGTAGTTCTGCTACCCTGGGCAATATTGACAAATGCCGCCCCCCCCCCCCCCCCCCCCTATTGAATAATAATAATATAAAATAACTAGTGGTACTCGCACGGCTTTGCCCGTAATAGTAAAATTAAAAGGTCTTTTGGTTCGCCTGTATATTTACAAATAATGTATGGTGAATTTTCTCGCCAATTGGCTCGTACCCATGTTACGGTTCCAAGTTATGATAATTTCGTATCTCGCCAGTCGGCTTGTGCCCATGTTTTGGTTCCACGTTGTGATAATTTCGTAATTTACTCATCGATCTTATGATAATTTTGTTCTTAAAATTGGAATAGAAAAAGAACCACACGGAATTTTTGAAAAATCGCTTCGAGGTGCACACTCCCATGCTACAAATTAACTTGGTGCCAAATTTCATGAAAATCGGCCGAACGATCTAGGCGCTATGCTCGTCACAGAGATCCAGACATCCTCCAGACAGAGAGACTTTCAGCTCTATTATTACTAAAGATATTATGTTAAAAAAAAGTAAAGTGCTTAAAATTAAAGTGAGTTTCCAGTCAAACGCCAAACTGGTTTTTGCATATCCAAGCACTGGTACACACTTTAAAATCTCCTTTTTAACATTAAAGTAGTGCCTCTTATGGCCAGTGATGTTCCCAGCAATTTTTCTGAGGGTATACTCCCAGTAATAAGTTATGCATAATATGTGTATGTGAGTATATACATAATATGTCATAATATGAATATTTTTTAAGCCTGAGAGTATATGCTATATGTCTAAAAAATGTTTGACAGTATACGGCGTATGTGGAGCATACCCTATGTGAACACCACTGCTTATGGCACTGAAACATATATTAATATTTTCAAAAAACTTTTAAATCACGCAATTTTCCGCCTCCAAAATTAAATTTAATTTCTAGTTAAATTCCCGATGATGTTTTGCGTATCCAAGCAGTGGTACACACTCTTTTTTTTCTTTTTTTTTGCATTGAAGCAGTGAATCTTATGGCGCTGAAACAGACATTAATTCTTTTAAAAAAATGTTTCGACTTCAAAATTTGCCACCCAAGGCGGTCGCCTACCCCAAGAGCCAGGTCTGCATTTGGGAATATCGCTGTCTGCTTGGCACTGGGAGGCCGAAAACAGTGCCAATCAGATGAGTCAAATGTTCATGAACAGGGTTCGCTAATCGGTCGATATATATATATCATGATATATATTGCGATACATATCCGTTATATTTATTTTGAAAATATCATGATTTTTTGATATTTATTTTTTCAACTATGGTATTTTCAATATGAAAAGTACATTAATCACAGTAATATTGCTCATTTATTATTAAAAATAGCCAAAAAGTTATGTACTATATTTTTATGATGTATACTACACCATTAGTGTAACAAAGTAATATATTCCATTTTTACTTGTATTTTATATTCATAAAGTTATTAATAATGTAACAATTTTATTCATATTAAAAATCAAACATTGCTCAGAAAAAAGAAAGAAAATATCATGTAACTGTGCACCGACTAATGTATATTATTTATTTCTGAATCATAAAACTGTAAAAGTAGCTAACAGAAGAAAATGAGTGAAACATATATTATAATATGAGCAGTTTGTTACTCACTAAATACAAATGAAAAGGAATTCTGACAGTGTATCTAAACATGACTAGTAATTGTGATTGCTTGATTTATATATCAAAAATCTGGCCCAATGTCGTGGGTCAGATTTTAGATTCTCACTGACCACTTTTGATTCTCAGGCTAGAGTTTGGAGACCCACGTCTTAACCCATCCAAAAGGTAGAAGGATGTAAAGTTTAAAAATCATTGAAGTTTTGTTAACAATTGCCCCAACTGACCCTATACTTTTTTTTTTCCTTTCAACCTAGGTTCCAAAAATCCAGCAACTGGCCAGATGCTAAAGAATATCATGCAGACTGATTATTTCAGAATTGCTGTAGTAAATGATGTTAGAACCATTGAAGTCTGTGGTGCTCTTAAAGTAATACTTTACATTTTTTCCGCATATTTATTTCCGTATTATATTAGTATATGTGACTTAAATCATCATGTGATAGTTTCATTAAGAAATATTTCTAATTGAATGGGGTCGGTTGAAATTTTTATTATTATTTTTTTAATGACACATGAGTCGAGAAAAAAAAAAAAAAACACAAAAATGAGCCGAAATACATAGAATTCAGCATGTAAAAGCCGAATATATATACGGACGTTTAAATTACCAACAAGTATAGAAAATACATCAAACACAGAGTTTTTTCCCAAATTATGTAATTATAATTCCCAGGTATGGATTTTGTTTCCTCATGAGGCAGAGTTTCCGCTACGGTTGCATTTTTCGCAGAATGCGAAAACGCCATCTCGATTGCGAAAACAAAGAATGCATTTTTGCTTTTTTGCTAAAATAAAAATTCATAAAAAAAAAAAGGAAAACACTTATTGTTCTAGAGAGGAAGCATGCATGGTCATAATCAACTTAATATTTTAAAATTATAGCTAAGATGATTAAAAAGGTATTAAGTTTGTCTTATCTGGCATTATGTCCCTCAACAACTGCTTTATTAGGAGGAAGGACTGCAACGTTCTAAAGACCAATCATGTTTTCTTTTTACTTTCTTCTATATCTAATATATAGAAGAAAGTATTGGATTCGTGCAAATTTTCGAATTTTGACGGATTCGAACGTTTTGAGGTGTGCCGAGTCCATTTCGACCATTTTTGGAAAATGTCTGTCTGTCTGTGTGTGTGTGTGTATGTATGTGTGTGTGTGTATGTATGTGTGTCACGTCTGTGTGTGACCAGTTTTTTGTGGCCGCTCTACAACAAAAACTACCGCATGAAATCGAACGAAATTTAGTACACATATGTGCCCCTATGTGAACTTGTGCCCATTGGTTTTTGGCGCGAATTCCTCCAAGGGGGGTGGAGCAACGGGACGTTTTTTGAGTTACGCGTGATTGCTATTCCTTAGGAAATAACTGGCGGAATCAAACAAAATTTGGTCCATATGTTGCCCCTTAACAGGAGCAGGTGCTGATTCAATTTTGGTGTCAATAACTCAAACGGGGGTTGAGCTATAGAACGTTTTTTGTCGTCAATTGTGACTGCTGTATCTCAAGAAATAATGAACGGAATCAAACAAAAATTTATCGGCAAGTAGCCCTTAGTGGGTATAAGAGCTGATTTTATTTTGGTGTCAACAGCTAAAAAGGGGGTAGCGCAATCGCCCGTTCTTTTTTTCCATTTTGAGTGCCCTATCTCAAGAAGTAATGCTACGTTCTGGTTGAAATTTGGAATATATGTGAATCCATATGTAAACAGGCTTTGGTTCTATTTTGCACCAATCGCTCCAAGAGGTGTTGATTTTTTTTTTTTTTTTGCGAATAAAAATATTTTTATTAATGCAACAATAAGAAAGATAAATCGAAATAGATTGTCGTCTGCGTATTTCTCGTGATTTTAATTGTATGGAAATATTTAAAATTTTTAACTGTTGCCATCTTATGTTTGTTAACAAATAAAATATTTGTAATTAATTCAAGCAAGGCTTTTAAAGTAACTTTCAATTTTCGCTCTTTGCTTTGTTTTTACAATAATTCAGACATTGGGATGGTCGTCAAGTTTTTGCATGTGTCATTTTGTTTTTGTTGGGAATATTGCTTCCTCGTCAAGCATGGGGAGGGATCAGAAAAAAAAAAAAATATAGAAGAAAATTTCGTGATGGCCACAACATACTAGTTTTATTTTGTGTTTAAAAAAAAAAAATAGCTGCTGTACTTATTTCTTCAGAGTCACAGATAAAATATGAGTTTTATTTTCAACTGGAGACTAAACACACTGAGGCATATGTAAATATATGAGAATGTGTAACATTTTAGCATTTTGCTAAAATTTTTCCCTGAATTTTAGCTTTTATGCTAATGAACTTTCGAACCCAGCTTTAACCCTGTCATGAGGGTAGATACTCCTATAAGAATAATTAGTACTTTTGGATTGAAAAAATTTAAAAAGTAACTGAAGAACTCAGTTTTATGTCTAAAATCTTTAAAAAATAATTTCTAAAAATTATTTTAAATATTTTTTAAACAATAAATTGTCTAATGAAATAAGGCATGTATATTTTGCAAATTTTGTTTGTTTTTGTTTTCCAAGTTTAAGATATCCTACAGTTTTGTCTTTTGTGTCTTGAAATCCGCAAAATCCTAAAATTTGCACAACCTCTTCTCAAGTTGTGCAGATTTTTGACCCTCCACTGAACTATATATGTTTTAATGGCGCAGTATAAATCACCGACTTTCTACAGTGGCTCCCAAAAGTGCTTGTACACTTGTAATTTTCAATGAAATACACCTCTATCCATTGGTTAAAATTAATATTTTGGAATAGGCATTTAATTATAAGATCTATGATCTATTTTCAACAAAACTCATGAAAATTTTCTCTGAAATTTGAACTTTCCGTAACAATGCTTTTATTGAAATTTGCGGTGGTGAAGAAAATCATTAAATGAAAGATCTCTTGCCATTTTTTTTCTCGAATATGAACAAGTAAAATTCTTGCTTTTATTTTAAAGGCTTTTCCTGCAATCTGAGAATTTAAAATGTTACCTTTTTGATTATTTTTCTGCAATCTGCCAAAAAATTTAACTGATATTTTTTTTTTTTTTTCAAGCCTGAGTGTTGAACACTTATCACTTGAAGTAACTTTTATTTCCGAGGTAGACTGCAAAAAGCTGGGCGACGCAGCTAGTTTTTCATTAAATTCTTCTGAAACTTTTACAGCACTTAAATACGTATTTTTCATAATGTAATTCACTGTAAATCTCTGATCAAGTTTTAACTTTGCTGGTTGACCCTTTCTTACCTTGTTTTTGATCCGATTATTTTCTTTAATGCATTTTCTCATACACCTCATAATAGAATGGTGTGAATTAACTAATTTAGGGATCTTTCAAACCGATTTATCGCTATTATTATTTTTAAAAAAAATCAAATTTCAAATGGTGTTCGTTGTTTTTTACGAATACCAGCCATTTAAAAATAATTAGCAAAATATTAGGGAATAAACAAACAAAAAATTGAAGCCAAATGACTTTTTAAGTGTCAACACAATGCAAAAATAATAAAAAAAGACATATGATAATTTTAATCACGAAATTATTCGAAAATATTTCAGTGAACAATGACTTCTGTTTCATGTTATTCCTCTGTTTCTTCATTTTTTGACTCATTAAAAAAATGTCAATATCTAAAGAAAAATACTGGGTTTTATTTAGAATGACATAGGAATAATGTGAAAAAAATATTGTACTTCATATTTGAATTCAGTTTTGTGTTATTTTGAATTTGCCGCAATATTTTAAAGTGTATGAACACTTTTGGGAGCCACTGTATATGACTCCTAGGCATTGCAAATAATGCCTGACGTTTTTAGACAATTAACTATGTTTTTAAAAACAAATTTAAGTAAAATCCATATTTTGACACTCCCGAACAAATTTCAAAGTACAACTAACAAATTATGCATCTCGGGCACGAGTTAAAAGTCACATGCCTTGTCCCATGATATTTGAAACCAATGTAAGATGTATTTCATGCTTTATAGTTTCTAATTTGGCATTCTATAAAATGCCTAGGAAATATAGGAAATATGAATTGTTTCATACATTGCCCATTAGCTTTCGACATTGTATGCAATGCCTAGTCATTCTATGAAATGCCAGATTTCAAAACTTTGCCGGTAATTTATATGCATTAAGGGAGCATTCTAGTCTAAAGGCTTGATTTTACGAGCATAATAGAAAAAAAAAACAGTAGCTCACAAAATCCTTTTTTTTTTTTTTTGATACTTTAAAAGTATGAAAATGCATAAAGCTGAAAAAAAAAAGAAAAAGATTCAAAATTGAACTTGGTAGATACTGGCAAAGTGGGGACTCTAAAAAAAAAAGAGGTCTTCTGGTTGACATGATTCCAATCCTCCAGATGATCTGAAACGTAAAGTTAATGTTAATTCTTATTAAACAAGGGTGTAGAATTGTCTGGACGTAACCAATTTGAAAAAAAAAAAATTTTTTTAGATCCTTTTTTGAACTTGGTATTTTTTAAAAAATAATAAAAATCAAAAATTACAAAACCCCTACCTGGAGACAATTTTGATAGTACTAAAAAAGTCTACCAAATTTCAAGTAAATCAGTGCATTAGAACTTGAGATATCTTGTCAACTGTATGGAAAAACTAGTTTCAAGAAAAAGCGTTTGAAGATTTAAGTCTCATTTCAGCAAAACAGTTTATTTTAACAAAATTAGCTGTAACTCTAAAAATAATTTGAATTTCCATAAATCTCTTAGAAACTTCACTCGTTACCCCCCCGCAATTTAGATACTTTTGATATGTCATTCTATGATTTCAAGTGGTACATGTTTAAATCTTTGAAAAGGTTTAATTTGTTTTAATTATTCCAGCCTTGTTTCTGCTTGTCACTGTAATTGAATTTTTTCTGTTGTGTGCTATATTTTTTAATTCGTAAACAGGGATGGACTGGCTACCCTTGTCCCGGTCGACAAAATCACATTTTGGCCCACCATTGTGAATTTAAAAAGTCTACTGCTTCTATATGAGCAAAACTACATTGGCCCTAGTCCCACCGTACTTCAAAGCTTAAATATTTATGACAGGTTAGAGACACCTATGAAACTACTAAAAGAACTCAAGTTGTTAATCTGTATTTAAATTGCATACATATATATGGTACAACAACACTATTCTATGGAAAAAAGAACATTTTGTCAAGAGCATGACAGCTCATACATCTAATTAAAAATAATAATTTAAAAGGGTAGTGAACAAAATTTTCATGCTTAAGGAATCGCAAATGTATATGAGATTTCTTAAGGGAAAAAAATTGCTCATTACATTTTAAAATCATTCCTTTTTGATGAAATAGGTGAGCTTTCACGTGCGGGACGAAATTGCAGTTTTTTTGTGAAATGGCTCAATGAGGTTGAACTGTAAAATTTGGGCATTGAAATAAAGAAATTAATTTGAGCAACCGAGATAGTTCTGCTGAACTGGAAGCTATACTGTCAACCACTTTATCATAGTCGTTATTAAATGATCGCGTGACATGAATCAGCGTGCAGTCCACAAGCAGATCTTATCCAATGTTTGAACATGATTTTTTTTTCTTTTGTTAATTTATTCTGCAGATAAGAAGTGAATTCACTCACTTTTTTACTTTCTTCTATATCTAATATATAGAAGAAAGTATTGGAGTCATGCAAATTTTCGAATTTCAAACTTTTACGGATTCGAAAGTTTTGAGGTGCGCTGAGTCCATTTCGACCATTTTAGGAAAAGGTCTATGTGTGTGTGTCCGTGTGTGTCACGTATGTGTGTGACCATTTTTTTGTGACCGCTCTAATGCAAAAACTACCACATGAAATCAAACGAAATTTGGTACACAGATGTGTGTCTACGTGAACTTGTACCCATTGGTTTTTGGCACGAATTCCTCCAAGGGGGGTGGAGCAATGGGACGCTTCTTGAGTTATGCATGTCTGCTATTCCTCAGGAAGTAACTGGCAGAATTAAACAAAATTTAGTCTATATGTTGCCCTTAATGTGTACAGGTGCTGATTCAATTTTGGTGTCAATAGTTTAAAAAAGAGCTGATCTATTAAACATTTTTTGTCATCACTTGTGACTGCTATATCTCAAGAAATAATGAACGGAATCAAACAAAAATGTATATACAAGTAGCCCTTAGAGGGTACAAGAGCTGATTTTATTTTGGCGTCAAGAACTGAAAAGTAGGTGGTGCAATCGAAGGTTCTTTCTTTTTTCATTGCGAGTGCAATATCTCAAGAAGTAATGCTACGTTCTGGATGGAATTTAGAACAAATGTGAACCTATATGTAAACAAGCGTTGGTTCAATTTTGGGGCCAATTACTGTAAGAGGTGCTTTTTTTTTTCTTTTTTCCTCCCGAATAAAAATAGCTTTATTAATGCAACAATAAGAAAGATAAAACGTAACATACTGTGGTCTGCGTATTTCTTGTGAGTTTAATTATCGGAAATATTATCTCAATGATTTAAAATTTTTAACTGTTGCCATCTTGTGTTTGCTAACAAATAAATGTTCGTAATTATTTTAAGCAAGGCTTTTAAAATAATTTTTCAGCTTTCATTCTTTGCTTTGCTTTTGAGTTAAATCGGGAATTGGGAAGGTCGTCAAGTTTTGGTGTGTGTAATTTTGATTTTGTTGGGAATATTGCTTCCTCGTCAAGCATTTATAATGTGACTTACGTTAGTCTGGCTTTAAGGCAAAAATTTACTCATGAGAAACGATAAATGACAAAGCATTGTAACAGATTTATTTCATACATTCTCTGCATATATATACATTGAAACCTTTCTTTTCCAAATTTAGAACATCGTCGCCGTGGGGGCAGGCATTGTCGATGGTCTGGGCCTTGGCGACAACACTAAAGCGGCCGTGATGCGGATTGGACTGATGGAGATGATCACTTATGCAAGGACGTTTTACGAAGAAACGAAGCTAGAAACATTTTTCGAAAGCTGTGGCGTTGCCGACCTCATCACAACCTGCTACGGGGGAAGGAACAGGAAGATTTCGGAGGCTTTCGTCAAGACAGGAAAGGTATTTAGTTACACCAGGCAACAAGGGTGCCCCCCCACAAGTTCAATGGCGCAAATTGCCCCCCCCCCCCCCCCCCCCAAAAAAAAAAAAAATCGCTCAGCCATCTTTTGCTTTTTTATTTTTTAGCTCTTATTTTATTTTCATGTTTTTAGTTTAATTTTTGCCTTAAATATTTTTATTTAATTTTTTAAAGAATATTTATTTTTAATTTTTAGTTTTTTAAAAATATTCTTTCTTTATTTTTTTTTCATTTATTTATTTTTAATTATTATTATTTTATTTGTAAAGTTCTGTGCTATGCCAATGACATACGCACAAACTAAAATAAAAGAAATAAAATATGTACAGAAAAAAATAAAATAATTTAAATTTAAAATAAATCAATAAATAAATTTAAATAAAGTAAGAAAAAATTATCCCCCCCCCCCCAAATTTTGATGGCACAACTTGCGCCATAATCCCTCCCTTCCCCCCTGTGGGCACCCTTGCCAGGCAATCTGATTGAAAGAGCGTATTGTCGCCGCAGAGCAACAGTAAGACATCTAATCCCCAGAAATAACACAGATATCTTACTGTTGCTCTGATGCGACAATATTTTGTGTTATTTAGACACAGGGCAGGGTGTCAGCCAAGTTCGGAAATCAGGCGACACATCTGCCGTTGTATCTTACACAAACCATTTCAAGCTACTTTTGACTCTCTCATTTCTGAAAAACTATTAAATCTACGTGCTTGAAATTTTATATGTCTAATATAGCTGCCTAGCAGACTTATAATCCTAAGTTTCATGAATGTACCTCTTATAGTTATGGAATCATTACTGTCTGAAAAGTGACATTTTTTACACTGACTCGCTCACTCATCAAAATGTTTACGAACTTCCAAGTGTCTCACATACTTGAAATTTGACATGAAGATAGATTTTCATGCATATGTAAAAGGAAAAATCTAAAAAGTCAAAAAACTACATTAAAATGGCAAAAAAATACGCTATTTTTGCTCGTCAAATGTTGCCAAAACAAGGTTGTTGAAGTTTTAAATTAACAATTTAATTTCTAACCAAAATGGAGCTTTTTAAGTTCCGCTAAAATGAAAAATGATCCTTCAAATAATTGAAATTACAAATCTAGAACTAAGCCTTTAAAATCAAAAATAACCAGCTTTAAAATTTATGAAAACTTAACTCCTCAATTAAATGCAAAATTTTACAAGAGGAGCAAAAATGGCAGCAATAATTTCAACAATTGAGAAATATTTTCGCCAATTCTGCATATTTTACGATCTACATTATGATACCCCCCCCCCCCCCCCCCCCCCGGAACAATGAAGAAATTCCAGACAGATTTTGAGATGAGTCGGAAAAGTCTCGTAGTTGTCGACATATTTGAGGACGCCAAAGACCAACAGCTAATGTACTTTAGCCTTGCTGATAAATGGGAAAAACAGACGATTATTGCCTCAAGCAAGTCCCCAGTTATCAAAATATCTTCAAAGCTTATAATTGTCTGAATTGGAACATAACCTTAGATTTAACTTTTCAAAAAGTAATGATATCCCAACAAAACATAAATGTGAAAAAGAAGCCAAGTTCATTTGAAACGAGGTTCAGGGTAGACGGTGTCACTGACAAAAAAATTTCAAATCTAAACAGTTACCAAGTTTCATCGCTGTTCCACAATATATGTTGGATTTTCCCCATATTCTTCAATTCATTTAGAAAACAATTTGTTACTTTTTTTTATAATGGATTTAAAACTTGGCAAATTTGAAAAAATCAAAAAAATAATAATAGCGATGACCAAAACTTGCCACAAGTTTAAAATCCATTATCAAAGAAAGTAAAAAAAAGTTTTCTATATGAATTAAAGAACATGGGAAAATCCAACATCTATGTGGAACTGTTATGGAACTTGGTAACCGTTTAGCAGTCTTGCATAATATAGACAAACGCGCGAACAGTGTTAGCAGAAAATTTTTGGCTCTGCAGAAATTTTTTTGAACTGCTTATGCTACTTAAAAAAAAGGGGAATTTAAAAAAAAAATTCCTGTTTATTTCTGTTAAAGACTTTTTTCAAAAGCCTTTTAAAGCACATGCGTGAAAAAAATAATGGTTTTGGCAGTTTTCTTCAGTTGGTGAAAAATAAACACAAACCATATGTTGTTTTTGTAAATAAAAAATAAATAATTTAAGATTTAAAGCACTTTTTTTTTTTTTTTGGCCTCTTTCATATTTGAATATAAATTTCATTCTTTATTCAAGGGTGAGCTAGGCAAAATAATTATTTGCAGAAAATTCTCCAGTTAGGATTTGTGTTTGCAGAAAGCTTTTCATTTTATCTAAGTCTACCGTTTAGATTTGAACAGTTTTTGTCGGCGACACCGTCTACACCGAACCTCATTTAGATAGAACTTGGCTTCGATTTCACATTTATGTTTTGTTGGGATTCCCCTCTTCCTGATTTCATTGCCCACTCTCCCCATTCGTTTGGGAGAATTTTGATGCTTTCTCCTAAAATCCCTTTTTAATAAAATATCTTCCAAATCTTCCCAAACAATGAAATTCCCTTAAAAAGGGATTTTTCTGCGATTAGAATCTTGGAAAAAATCCCTGAAGTAAAAGTCACAGAGACAAAACTTCTGATCGTTTGTGAAACACATTTTCCTTCTTTATAAAACTTTTATTTCCCTCAAAAGAACAGTGGAACTTTCCCGATTTTTCTCCGAACTACTTAATTTTTTTATACAACTATTGTTCATATGAAATTTGTTTGAATGACCTCTGAAACAAAAAAACTCCAAAATTAGCAATGATTAATAAGTTTAATATGTGTCTGATACGAAAAAAAAAGCTGTGGAAATAAAACACAGTATTTTAGTGTTTCATTTTACATGCAGCGCTACTTGAATACATTATACATTAAAATTTAAAGTTTTAAAAATTATTTTAAAATTTATTTAATGTGTTTTTAATTGAAACAGGTTTGATTTATTATTTTGAAATAGCATTACATGAAAATAAGTCAACATGCAATGTAACTAAAAGCAACTGTAAAGCCGTATATACAATTCCGGCAAACAAAGAGGCCCGTGATATCCGGCATCCAAAAAAATCACTATCTGGTGCATCCCCAGTTCCAGGGGTGCCCATTCCCCCAAGCTCAAAGGAGCAAATCCTCCCCCCAAAAAAGTTTTCTCAGCCCCCTTCTCTTTTTTTTAATTTATTTGTTAAAAATATTTTTTATTTATTTAAATTTTGTGCTACCCTACTAATGCACATGCACACAAACTTAAATGAAATAAAATTTAAACAGAACAAAATAAAATAAATATTTTAATTTAAAAATAAATCAATAAAAAAAGTTTAAAAAAGCTCCCCCATCCCCCCTGTGGGCACCCCTACCTAGTTCAAATCTTTCTTCTGATTTAGAGCACTATTATTTTAGTGTCACCCCTCAGGAGACACTTTTTTTTAAAAAATAAAATTAAGCTAATTTAAAAAAAAAAACTTTTACAGGTGTTTTGTATCATTTAATACACAAAAAAAAAAAAAAAAAAAAAAAATTATCATTTGTCTTGGTTTTAAGAAGGTGAATAGAGTAACTGCCACCAGGTTCACCGATGTATATCATGATATATATTTTGAAAATATCATGATACTTTGATATTTTTTTTTTCAAGTATGGTATTCTCAATATGAAAATTATATTAATAGTAATATTGTTCATTTATTATTAAAAATTATAAAAAAGGTATGTACTATATTTTTATGATGCATTAATATAACAAAGTAATATAATATTCCTTTTTTATTTTATATTCATAAAATCATTAGTAATGTAACAATTTTAATTTGTTAAAAGTGCCTAACTAAATGTTAAGAGGTTGGTCAGAAAAAAAGAAAATGTTTTACGTCCGTGCACCGACTAATACATGTTTTTTATTTCTGAAGCATACAACTGCGTAAGAGTAGCTAACAGAAGAAAAATGAGTGAAACAGCTAATGCTAAATTATCCCCCATTAAATTGATGAAAGTGTAAAATTAAATATTAGATACAAATAATGAAAAAGACCTTACTTTTAAGTCGACGTCTTGTAATAATAATAACATAAAAAAATAAAGAGTGATTTGAGGTTGTGATTTTCTATTTAGAAGACTTTTGTTCGTGCTGATCGAAAATACAGGATATCAAAATATCGGATATTTTCTAACCCTGGCCACCACACTTCTCTGGCATCACTTTTACGCATTTCTTTTGTATTAAAATTCTGGTTCTATTTTTTGAGAATTTGTTCATGTGATTAATTGATGGATGCGTTTGCAGAGCATGGAGCAGCTGGAAAAAGAGATGCTGAACGGACAACGCATGCAGGGTCCCCAGACTGCGGAAGAAGTGTATGTGATGCTTGAAGGAAAAGGCCTCCTCGAAAAGTAGGATTTTATTTTTGAATTTCTGAGGAGAATTAACAAAATATGCATGAAATTAATTTTTAAGAATCAAAATACAGAAAATTTTTTTCCAATGCAGACTCTAACGCTACAAATTTTTACTTTCTTTTACAAAAAAGGAAGTATTGTATTCGCAAAAAAATTTTCACTCAAAATTTGGCATTAATTTTCATTTTGCTCACCCCCGAAAGAATGTTGAGGTTTGTTTTCAACCCAACCACACGTGGATAAGTGCCTAAGAATGGATAGACACGCGAAATATCCATTTTGACATTCACAGAGTTAATTAGAATGAGTTCTCTTGTGACCTACGTATGTGCGTATGTATGTCGCATAACTCATGAACGGTATGTTCTACAAAGTGGAAATTTAGTACGTAGACTCCTAGTGAGGTCTCGTTGTGCACCTCCCCTTTTGGTTGCATTCAGGTGTTTCTAAGGGTGTCTTTTACACCTTTTTGGGGGGAAATCATTGTTAATTTTGATGTAAACTCAAGTGGCGTTATTTGGCGGACACTTGGCAACATATTGCCATGTTTTTGGTTGCCAAGTTTTTTCGCCCATTGGCGACAAATTTGGCGGATTTTTTTTTAAAATCTGGTTTCAATTTGGCCACTGTTGGTGATATTTAGAGAGTAAACTATTGAATCACATTGAAAATGCCAATAATGGGGAAATGACATTAAATTGGAGTAAAAGGAAGTCATGTGATGCACACATCAGCTCGTTCTGTCTGCAGTAGAGGGGTGTCCGCAGGGCAGGGGTTTAATAATATTATTTGCCTTGGAATCGGGGAATTCAAAATGGTCCGCATAAGAGGGGTACCCGCATTTAAGGGGTGTCCGTTAGGAAGAGTTTTACTGTATTAAACTGGATCAGGGGTGTTAAGTATGTTAATTTTTAAATCATTGTGTAGTAAAATACTTTTCATTAAAAAAAAAATCAAGTCTGGTTTATAGATAATGGAGACTTTTGGCATTTCTCAAACTCCAAACATCAGTTTTTCTTAATTATGATCATTGATCATGAAGTACCTAACTATGAATAATAAATCTTTACCTAATGATGAATCATAAATTCTTGAAACTGTAGCAAATTATTTCACTTTATTTCTTTTCTGAAAAAATCATTGTAATTATTGATTGTGTTGATGCTTTAAAAACTGCATTAATACAGAAAGTGTTCAGAAAGAGAAAATATTGATAAAGTATTGAAATATCAATTCTTTCACATATATTTGAAAACTTCATTCTCCCTCCTCCTTTCTTGTGAAAAAAATTTACATCTTAAAAATTTAGCAACTTATAAGTACTATTTATTTTTTTTAGGAATTGTTTTTATCTTGGAAAGAAAAAATATTAAAAGTGGAAGAAATCTGTTTTTTTTCCCTGTATCTTTTACATATCGTCGCCTCAGAGCAACAGTAAGATATCTTAGTGTTATTTCTGGGAGTAGATATCTTACTGTTGCTCTGAGGGTACAATATATGCAACATTTTCATTTCTATGTATTTGAGTCCTCCCTTCCAAAATTAATTCAATAATAGCAAATCACCTCCCCAAATGTATAATAGTATGGTATTTAGCATACTATTATGCATGTAATAAGAAATTTATATCACAATATAAAAAAGATAAATAAGAGAGGAAAAATAATTTTAAAATCCTTAATTAAACAAGCTGATGTGTGCATCACATCCTTTTACTCCAATTTAATGATAATGCCTTGGAGTAAGCAAAGAAACTTTAAATATTTTTACCCCAAGTTCTTTGCAAACTGAAGCAAAAAAAGTTTTATACAGATTTATTTTCTCAATATTAGACAGAGTTTAATGTTATTCAATGGTGGACTCTCTAAATATTGCCAATAGTGGCCAAAATGTTACCAGATTAAAAAAAAAAAAAACTGCCAAATTTGTCACCAAGTTGGCGAAAAAACTTGCCGATCAAAAGCTTGGCGATATATCGTGTTTGCCAAATTATAACACCACTTGAGTTTGCATTGAAATTAACAATGATTCCCCCCCCCCAAAAGGGGTAAAAGACCCCCTTTGGAACATCCGAATGCAACCAAAAGAAGAGGTGCGTAACTAGACCCCCACCAGGAGTGAACATACTAAATTTCAACTTTCTAGGACATTCCGTTTTTGAGTTATGCGAGATACATACACACATACGTACATGCAGACGTCGCGAGAAAACTTGTTGCAATTAATTCGGGGATCGTCAAAATGGATATTTCGGGCGTTAATACGTTCTTCTGTGCTAAGCACAAAAGTGGTATCCACACTTTTTGTCAATTGAGTTATTGTCATGACGTGGTTCTTTATAACATGTTTTACCTATATGCAATGTTTGATTGTCATTTGTGAATGGGAACTAGTTTTAAAAAAATTCTTAAAAAGTGGAATCTGAATCAAATACATGGAAGCGTAAAACTTTAAATAGCAGTTTTTTGGTTTGAGCTCAGCTGCAGAAACGACTTTTGCGCTTAGCACGGCAGCGTTCTTAGGCATGTATTCCCATGTGGTCGAGTCGAAAAAAATTTCAATATTCATTCGGGGGCAAGCAAAATAGAAATTAAGGCTGATTTTTGGGTGAAATTTTTTTTGCAAATACAATCCTTCCTTTACTTTGTAAAAGGAATTAAAAAAAGGTAAATTTTCAATTAGATTTTTGTTTTCAATGTTAAAGTTTGTTATTTAATAATAATCTGTAATGATACCGGGTGAGGTTTTTTAAAAATGAAATAAAACATATTACATATCTAAAAATTCTTCATTATATATTTTTCCTGTCACACATAATGGGAGATTATGCTTTATTCTGTTTTGAAAACAATATATTGTGTTACCGTCCATTGTCAATACACTGATTCAGTTAAACTCGGAAGTTTGTTCAACTCTTTGAAACATGTCAACCAGCATATTGGCAGTTTCGGCTCTGATGGTGTTCTTTGGATCCTCCAGGGTTTGTGGACTAGTGTTATAAACCCACGACTTCAGATAAACCCACAGAAAGCAGTCACTGGGGGCTAAATCAAGCGAGCATACAGGCCAGTTTAGGTCCCCATTCCGATCAATCGGCTGTTAGAAAAATACTGCGCCACAGTAGAAGCGCGATGCGGTCTCGACCTAAGCATAATGGCAACTAAAATCATGTTGTAACAAAACTTCCCATTCAGATTTTTTCCATTTGAGCCTTTCCCCACCCCTGTGTGATGCTCCACACTTTTTGTACCCCAAATTCAAAAAAGGAAGTTCCCACACCCCACCCTGAAAAAGCAAATATATGAAGTAAAAGATTTTAGGTAAAAATAACAGTTTTGAAGGTCCTTTAAAATAAAAGCAACAGGGTTCACCAATATATAACAGTTGATATATATCATGATATATATCACGATATATATACAATATTTATTTTGAAAATATCATGATATTTTGGATATTTATTTCAACAACGGTACTTTAAATAAAAAAATCACATTCATCATAGTAATATTGTTCATTTATTATTAAAAATAACCAAAAAGTTATGTACTATATTTTTATAATGTATTAATATATCATTTGTGTAAAAAAGTAATACACCCTTTTTATTTTTTTCCATAATGTTCAAATTAGTGATGTAACAATTTTAAATCATATTAAAAGTGCCTATAGTCCAGTTGCTTACTTAAGGTAAAAGACACTCCGTGGGAAATTTCGTGAGGAAATTATGAGACCAATTCTAATACCTTCCTTATGGCCTATATAACTATGCCTCACCGGGTGTTTTGTTTGAATTCGTGTCAGACGGCTGTGTGACGTCATTAATCCAAGATGGCGGCTGCACTATATATTGATGAAAATTCTCGGTTTTAGCACATTTTTGAGGCCTATTATGATTTTTTTTCAACTTGTATTACATTTATAATATTTTAATGCAATTACTTTTCAAATTTAAAAACAAATTGCCCATATAGAATAATTTTTTTTTCTTTCGTTATTTGTGATTTTTGATTCAGATTTTGTGAATTTTTTTAGTTACCAATAGCAGTTAAAAAATATTTTGGAAAGCTTTCCTCTTGAACCTGCCAAATCATGCTGTTTACTCTTTAACATTTCATTTAATCCAATCATTGCTTTAGTTTTATCAGAAAGCCTTGCCAGCTCTGGAGAGGTCAAAAAAAAAAAAAAAAAAAGATCGCGCTAAAGTATTTTTCTTTTGAGTTATATTTACTATTCCACCAATTACGTTCAGTCTCCTTATCTCTTGCTCTAAAGCACAAAATGGTACAGAAGACTTTTTAACAACCCAATTTCCTTCCATAAATTCATTCCAAAGATTTGGATGCTTAACTTTAAGACGCTTCATATCAGTCAGGTACTACGATATCATACTTGCATAATTTGTTAAATCCAAAGCGAAGAAATAGGGGACGAAAGCTTCCAATGAAGAAATGTGTAATTCCCAATTTCCTGACCTAACAGACCGTACAAAAAGTAGCGTAGTATCAGTCATATGCACATATAACAAAGCAAGTTTAAATATCCACTTGATTTTGTATCCTCAAAATCTTTCATTTTTTCATGTATTTTAAAATCTATTGATATCTGCATTACATTTGAGTGAAGTACTTTTGCTTCACCATACTTTTTTACTTGAAAGCAATTGATTAGTTTTTGCACTTTATAATCGTTTTTGAAATTTAATTTCTTCATTGTGCTGTATAAAAGGCATCGAGATAACATTTGAATAGTGCAACTCTTAACGTAGAATGTGCTTCTATAGCCCGTCTAACACACTTTCCTGCAAGAATTTTTTACACTACAGTTTCACTGTATAACTCAGTCAAAGTGGCGTCGAGACATGTACCATCTAAATATAACCCAATTGCTCGCAGCATAGACATAATCGTATGTAATTCACCAGGCCTAATAATCCAATTATGGGACAAGTTTTTGTTTGCCATAGCAAGTTTTAAAACTGGTTTGTATAACCCAATATCCATGGTGACTATTGTCGGTGAATTTTCTCCTAAAATATATTTAGTTACATCTTCCAGTTTCTGCATGAAAGTAAGCTGTGTTGATGGAAAACTTGAGCTGCTATCGATGAGATGTAATACACAAACACGCGTTTCAGTGATCTGCTGTTTTTTAACTATAGAGTTGTACGCGGACAAGTTTGGAATTTGAATAACAGGTTCAGGGCTTGATGCACTTCCATCATCTACGTCACTTTCAGATTCATGTAAATCATCATTAACAGATTCATGTTTTATTTGCTGAAACGGGCCATCATCCAAAAAATATCCTCTAAGTGGAACTGATCTAATATCTCACTTTCTGTTTTCTTATCTTCTAATACTTCTCCAAATGCTGAACATTTTAGTCCAGTCAATAGATACATTTTACCTTGCAAAAAATGGGGTCAAAGATTTTATTTTTTAAATTTGTACATATTGGTGCCGACATGGAAAAACCAAGTTATCCAACACGAAAGACCCCGGGAGAACTTTTGGGGGCTGAAAAACCACAAAAATTTATGACTTTTTTTGTTTTTTCCAAAATATCTCCAAAATGGTTCAACTTAGAAAAAAGTTTTAAATGTAAAGTTTAAAGAACATAAAATTTCCTACAACTTTTGTATTTACAACTTTTTTGTAACACAAATAACAAACTTGCTATAGCTCTTTGAAAATAGGCAGTTTTCCTCCAGTCCGAAAAAAAAAAGCTTTCACACCGAAAGCAAGGCGTCATAATTATTAGAACTTGAATAGAAACTTTTGTTTCAGAGAGTTTATCGACAGTTAGAGTAGTTTAAGTTTCTTGCTCCCCCCCCCCCCCCCCCCCCCCGCTGAACACAGAGTAGCATTTCTGGCTGACAGATTAGTTCCCACTAGACTCCAAAAACAAACGATGCATTATGAAACTGAAATACATATATACACATTCATTTAAAGCACATACGACGATGCAATAATAATAAAAAAAAAAAAAAAACTTTCCCACTGCTCACGAACTAACTTTTCTGATCTGACAGAGGTAGTCTTCATCAGACTCCAATAATAGATGATAAATTGCTATTTATAACTGGATTACACAATATATACATTCATTTGAGGGATGTAATTCGTACATTCTAGTCTAATTATTGCAAACAAAGATGCAATTTTTAAATATTAATGTGAAGGAATGAATATTAGGCAGCTAATAAGCAAACAATCAACACAGTCATGCATCCTATGCTCTGATACAATAATAATAACAAACCCTCCCCCACCGCTCACGAACTAATATTTCTAGTCTGACAGAGGTAGTCTTCAGTCAGACTCGAATAACATATGATTTATATTGCAGTTTGTAATTGAATTACATAATCTTCTCATTCATTTAAAGCACATAATTCGTACCATCTATTCTATTACAAGTGAAAGTGCAATATTCGAAAATATAAATGTGAATGAATAAATATTAGGGTGATAATAAGCAAACAATAGACATAATAATGCACAAATAAAGGTACAATAGTAATATGTAATGAACACTTTGAAAAAAATTCTGCAGAAACTGACTTTTTGAGGCATGAAAAACTCAAAAGAATTAACTTTCAAAATGAAAATCCAACTGTAAAAGCTTAATACAGATTAATTACAGACAATAATACAGATCTAAATTACAGAGAGATTCATTCGACCTTAAAGCAAATAGAGAAAGGACAACAAAATACGCTGTTTATCTTCTTCGAAGCCGTTTTGAAGGTCCAGGTTCTCCCGGTTCAGAATCTGTAGGGGGTAGAAAGAAGCTGTGGTCCTTTAATTGTTCATCTCCTTGTTGCGGTAATTCTAAAAGCTCCTGGAACAAATCATCTTCTTCAGCAGTCTCATCCAAAGATGAAATTTCTGCAACATTTTTACAATTTGTGCCACTGCAGTGTTTGCACGTGCTGGAGCATTTTAAACCTGCCTTGTGACAAGAACACGCTCTAGTACAATTTTTCTTACAGGTACAAGGTACAATCTTCAAAAGATTCTGAGTAACTGAATCTCTTTTCGCGTCAACATGCCTTAGACCTTGCGTTCTGCGTTCCCAACCCCACTTCTCTGGATCAATTATGTTGCCCAACTAACTTTAAATTTGGTGGTAGAACCGATATGAGTGATAACGTGAAGCATCCCCCCCCCCTCTCTGCACGTTGGAAGCAGCCCTGCAATATTTATCTTAGCCTTGTACTAGTTTGTAAAAAGATTAAATTGCAAAGTATCCAAAGATAGGTTCAAATACTTTACGTCACCTGTGTATAATATTTGCAAAATGTTTTCTAAAGCTGCAGCTAAGGCATCATGATGACAGATTGGGTCCCTAAATACTTCAATAGCTTCCTTAATTTCAGGAGTTTTTTCTTTTTTGACTATTGAGTACAACTTAATTTTGACTTGGCCAAAGATTGCCGAAGTCGTATCACACCCACTAAACGCATGGATGAAAAGAATATTGCTGGGGTCAAACTTAAAAGATTTAGTGGGGAAAAAAACAAATCACAACTATTCCCTCTTCCAGGTTTTAAAAAGAGCAAGTTGCTGAAAGGCTGTCCTAAAGCTGTCATCAGCACCAACAGATCTATATCCTCTCGCCCACTATAACAAACTTTTCAATTTCTTTTGCCTTTGAAAGAGCAGTAGGTAAGTCGGCATCATCTTGAGTCTGCCTGACTTCAATGCCACACTCTTCGAAATATGTCTCAAGAAGTTGAATAAGACTATTCTTGTTGCTATAATTTGCCAGAAATCTTTCTTGAGGAATTTAGTTAACATGTTAGGTTCAACCATTACTTCAAGGGAAGAGATTGATTGCTCATTGATATAGCATTTGTGACAAGCAGTGTGAATTGTCACTTCTTTTAAGAACTTCAAAAAACGCTGATGTTCTTCATTTTGCCGTTTTGCGCTGCATCTTTGAAGATTTTCTATTCCCTTCTCCTTTAATCTTTATTTCGCATTCACGCAAACTGTCTTCGCAAATAATAATAATAATAATAATAATAATAAAACACCTTGGTCAGGCGTATTCATTTCTAGGGTGAAAAAATTGTAATACAGAACACACAAATTGATAAAACATACTCTGGCTCAAGCGCTGAAGTGACCAACATGAGTAGCTATTGAGTCGATTCATCTCATTTGGAGAAAAAAAGGGGGGGGGGTGGAATGGGGGTGTTTTGTTTAAATTAAAGGGAACGGAGGCATTTACCCTCAGCTGTGAAAGACAAATGATTTCCAAGGTCAAACTGCCGGCGTTTCTCCGTTTTTTCCTCCGTTATCCGATGCGCTTTCACGCACTTCGCTGGGGGGGTTCAGAAAAAGTGTGACTTTCAAGAAGCTGTAACTCGCTTGCTTTTCATGCTACAGAAATGTTGTAATGACAAAAGTTGATGGAAATTTAATCCTCTTTAACATTTGCATTGGAAGTTTTTTTGTAATTTTAACCATTTTTGAGATATTTTGAAAATACTACAAAAATTCACAATTTTTGGGGGGTTTTCGGCCCCCAAAACTTCTCCCGAGGTCTTTCGTGTTGGATAACTTGGTTTTTTCATATTGGCACTAGTATACACAAATTTAAAAAATAAAATCTTTGACCCCATTTTTTGTAAGGCAAGCCCGTTTTTTTCTACCTATTGACTGGACTATTTGGGCTTACTTGTCTTTGCAATTTTATAAGATGTTATTTCAGTCAGGGACTGAGGTAATGTTGAAAGGGAACGGGCTGCTGAAGGTGTGGTAAGAGAAAGTGGAATTTGTCTATCCGAGTCTTTTTTCTGTTGATAAAGTACCATTACAGTGCCATGCAAAGTAACTTTTCCATAAGATGTGTCTTCAAGGAAATCAATGTTATCTGCAGCACAAAACAGAAATCTTGCCTTTATCAGATCAGGAGGAATATAGATCCCGCCACTGTCATCCATGCGCCTTGTTACCTCATTCGCTATCTGTGTTTCCAAACGTAGAACTTAAGCATAATCAATCGAAACTCCTGTTTTATGTAAAAAATCAATTATAAATTTGCTTCGGGTAGCAGAGTACATTGTAAGGCTAACACCAACTTGCAAAGGCATGTCTCGGGTGTATCGATGAACAGTTTCTTTTGAAGCTTGGTACGGAGACGGTATTTCATACATGAATATGTGTGACAGTCTTTTGCTTTGTTTAGCACGGTATTGTCCTGCACCTCAGAAGTAGAATTAATTTCAAAACTGGTCAACTTCGGTTGGAACGGCATCAACTATCTGATTCTGATCAAGAGATCCTGTAAATATTCATTTCTGATGAGATAAAACTGCTTTGCGTAAAATGTTTGCTGCTTCAAAGATAGTTTTCATGTTTTTTCCAATGTCTATAAAATCATCTTCTGCATTAGCTAGGGTAACGTCTACAGTTGCCTTTAAAGACACGCGTTGCGACTCATTTTACTCTTTTTAGATTACTAAATAGCGTCATCCATTTCTTCTTGAATGAGATTTTTAAATTCTTTTCGCGTTTTATTTTTTCCTTCATTTTTATTTGCAATTGACTGATAATTCATTTCAAGGTCTGCTATTGTAGAAACATTTCCCTGAACAAGAAAATCATTTAATGCACACAGAAATTTTACGTCTGTTGCTTCATTAGAAATGTCTTGCGACTTTGTTACTGCATCAGGATCGCGATCTTTTCGTAGAACATTATGTACATGTTTTACCCAGCAAGATTTATGGTATAAAATGTCCTTTGCATGAGGGTCTCCTGGATCCGTACAGTCACTGAGTTTAATTTTGAAAGTTTCATTTTTGGAAATTTCAATTGCTTTTTGTAATTGCTGACCTGCAGAATCTGTTTTTATCACCACCAATGGTTTTTTTACACTCCAATTTTTGAAGCAGAAAACACTTATTTTTGTCAACAACGACAATTTCGGATCTCGTTGTGTAGCCTACAACATTGTCTTCATGAATTGAAGTAGAACAGGGTGGTTCATTTTATCCATTTCGTGTAATCTCTTACTTCTGTCTATGCTTGCTTTATGAGTGCACTTCTAGTAGCATTCTGCATGCCATGATGCGTTTTCATTCTTCGATTCTTCTACGGTCACATTCGTTAATCTTATCCTTAAGTAATGTATACTCTGTCATTCCATTCTGTTCTCTTCTTGATACATTCTAACACTGTATCATAACCAATGGGTTTAATTAATCGGTCCTTCTTAATCTGACAAAAAATACACAGTTTGTAATTAATTTGTAGCCTTGCTTTTTTTAAAGATGGAGGCAAAGAAACTTGTAAATGAGTTTCTGGGATAGAAGACATCGTGAATAAAACAGCAGAAATAGGTTAAGGAAAAAATAACCGTACTTGTAGATCAGATTATTCACCAACGAATCGGCAGACAATACTTTCTCTACTCGGAAGCTTTTTCTTCTACTCTCCCTACGAATTCCTTAAGAGCACCCCCGACCTAATACGATATTCTGTTTAACGATTACACAGTCGAACATCGTTAAAACGTACTCAAAGGAACATTCAAAGTAAATTTGTCCCAACAGTAGCTTGTTTTATCTGAAAAACAATAGTGTTGAGTGTGTTAAGTGATTTTCAACAGAAGGACTGTGCCCGCAAATGTAGTTTGCTTTAGCAGTAGTTCGTTATAATCGTGTTCGAATTAACGAGGTTCAACTGCACTAATGTTTAGGGATCTTAGCCTGAAAAATGAAAATATTTTTAACTGCGAAAGCTCACCCGAGATGCTTTTTAGTTGCTAATTAAAGTGTGCCAAGGTAAAAAAAATAGGATTTATCAGAATTTTCTTTAAAAATGAGTCAATAAACAAATAAATCAAATATTTTGTTTTTAATTTATAATAAGAAGGTGAATAGAATATTAATCAAGTAAATTCACCAGAAAATTATCACAAAATACCCAAAAATAAGCTCATAATTTCAAAAACTCATCAAAGCCGCCATCTTGGATTGATGACGTCATACAAGCCGTCTGACACGAATTCAAGCAAAACACCCGGTGAGGCATAGTTATATAGACCATAAGGAATATATCAAAATTGGTCTCACAATTTCCTCACGAAATTTCCCACGGAATGTAGTATACCCCCCTACTACTAATTAAATATTAAATTTTGTCAGAAAAGAGAAAATGTCTTATTACTACGCACCAGCTAATTCATATTTTTTATTTCTGAATCATATAACTTGTAAAAGTAGCCAACAGAAGAAAAATTAGTAAAACAAGCTAATGCTGAATGAAATCCATTAAAAGTGATAAAAATGTAGAATGAAATATTCGATAAAAATAATGAATGAAACCTCAATTTTAAGTCTATATATTGTAATAATAATGCAAGAAAATAAAGATTGAATTGAGGATGCATTTACTATTTTGAAGACTTTAGTTTATGCTGATTGAAAATATCGGGTATATATCAAAATATTCTATATATATCAAAATATCAGATATTTTTGATATTTTCGAAAATATCATATTTTCAACCCCTGACTCAAAGATGCTGAAAACTAGCTTTGTACAGTGTGCTAGTCTTTTTAAATTTTCTTTTTTTTTTTTTGCAGGGTTTGCCAATAGATATTAATCAATATATATCACGATATGTATCCGACATTTATTTTGAAAATATGATATTTTGATATTTTCGATATTTATTGCTTCAACCATGGTACTTTCAATATAAAAGTTATGTTAATCACAGTAATATATTTCGTTAATTTTTGAAAATAGCTAAAATGTTATGCACTATATTTTTATGATGTACAGTAAAACCTGTAAAGTTGACCACCTTTGTAAGTTGACCACCTGTCTATGTTGACCGCTTTTGTGAGGAACGGAATTAGTCCTATCTTTTATAATGAAGGAAAACCTCTGTAACTTGGCCACCTCTCTATCTTGACCACCTGTCTATCTTGACCACTAGTGTACACCAAATTTGGTATGAGTATTGTAAAAAACCCTTCGTAAGTTGACCACTTGGTTTATTTTTTAAAACTTAATTTAGCAAATTATTTTATTAATATTTTTTTATAGCTTTTCAAGAGTATTTTTGATGCCAGACCAGCATTTTACCAACTAAATGAAACAGCAGCATAACGAAACCTCCTTGTGAGTTTAACCACATGGGAAAGCAACTAGAACCCTTTTATTCTCCAAACTTGTTTTTCTTTTGTTCTATTTGAGATGGCCTTTTGTACTCTCTGTTCAATGAAAAAATGTGTCAGTAGAAAAGTATAAAGTATTTTTTCAAGTTGCAAGATTTTGTGGCAATACTGGAATTATGCTGAATAGTAAAGTTACTTGCATTGCAATATTTCTGGTGCAAGGGATTAAGAAATAGGACATTTTCATTTTCAACTGCCTTTTTATACTACGAGAGTCCAGCTTGTTGCTCTTTGTGTTATAGTTTTGCATAAAATGGCTTCAAAAAGAAAGTTAGTTGAACTTGAGGTTGATTAAAAGCATGATATTTTAAAACTAATTGAAAAGGGAGGAATCCAGAGAAAATTAGCTGACTCATATGGAATTTCTAATACTAGTGTCTAATAAGTGCGCCAAACTTCAATAAGGAGTTATTTTGTTGAAAAGTAGATCATTATAGTTATAAATGTGAGAAAAAAAATGAAGCGAAAAATTTGTTATTTTTGATTAGCTATGAATTTTTAGGAACTATTAATATCAAATAAGTAACTTTTCATAAACAATATTTTTTTTTTTTGATTAATTAACTGAAATTTTAAATTTGCATGACACATTATACGTCATTTTGGGAAAATAATCTCTAAAAATATGTTAAATAACATTTTAAATTATTGTTTCAAAGTAATGTTGAATAATGAAAGTGAGTTGAACAGGATGAGTAAGTGCCAATTAGTTAAAAAATGAATACATTGTGCAAAAAATGACAAACAAAAAAATCATTGCCCCCTTTATGAGTTGACCACCTGTCTAAGTTGACCACCAAAGTACAGCACCACAAGTGGTCAACTTACACAGGTTTCACTGTATTAATGCATCATTAATATAACAATAATATAGTATTTCTTTTTTATTTTATATTCATAAAATTATTAGTAATGTAACAATTTTAACTCAGATTAATAGTGCCTAATTTAATATTAAACATTGGTCAGAAAAAAGAAAATGTCTTATGATTATGCACCAACTAATACATATTTTTTATTTCTGAGTCATATAACTGTAAAACTGGCTAACAGAAGAAAAATAAGTAAAATTGATTAATGAAATGTTAGGTATAAACAATAAAAGAAACCTAAATTTTAAATCTACATATTGTATTAACAATGTATGAAAATAAAGAGTGATTTGAGGATGCATTTACTCTTTTGAAGACTTGAGTGCATGCTGATTGAAAATATCAGATATACAGTTGGCTCTCTGTTTAACGACGCTCTATTTAATGACTTTCTCTTTTTAACGACAATTTTTCACGGTCCCAGATGACCCGCTATAGTATTAAAAACAGGGCCGGATTTGGAAGTGTGGAGGCCCCTAATCAGGGTTCAAAAAGATCATATTTTCGAAAATATCTGATACTTTGATATAAATCCGAATATTTTGATATCTTTATACATAAAGGTCTAAGCTCTGTCCGGATGTCCGGGGTAAACGTCAAAACTACTGGAGGGATTTCAACCATTTTTTCACCATAGATAGCTACATAATCGGGGAACAACTTAGGCTATAATTTGTTCCTTAAAAACTTAGTTTTCAAAAGTTATGGTGGAAAACAGCAAATTTCATGTAATTTGAACATTGAATGATTAAATATAAAATCCATTGTTGGGAAAATTCGTTGCCTAACAACAGCAATATTATAAGTAATCATAATGAAAATTTTGAATCAAGGCTTCTCCGGAGTAAATATGAGTTTAAAGTCATTTAAACATTTGGAAACTCTACTTTTCGCAACCTGATTGTAGGAGAGCTTTAGTTCAGAGTTAAAGCTTATAGTAGAGAGCTTTTTTTTTTTTCTTTTGTGTTTGTGTGTGTACTAATTAATTAAATGAAGTACGCGCACGGTTTTTTAGTGATCTTTGTTTTTGTTAGTTCATATTTTGGAAATTCTACAAATTTTAATATGCTTAAATTCGTGCTTTCGCTTCTAAATGAATATTCGTTGGTTCTTTACACTTATTGCTATCTTACTTTTATGGGTAAGGAAGAAGCTCGATTTTTAATCACGTCAAAGCGGCTGTGTTTTGAGTTCTTTCAGTTAAAGCAGAAAACGAAAGAAAATAGCGATTGTTTCTTACAATTATTACTGACCCAGGCAACGCCGTGTACATTTGCTAGTATACGCATATATCCGATATTCTTGACCCGTGAAAGTTAGGATATTTTGTAAAAATTTTATTGTGGGGGCCCCTTTGTGGTGGCCTCGGGGCAGTAGCCCCGCCTGCCCTCCCCTAATTCCGGCCCTGATTAAAAGCGTTCTATTTAAGGTCGCTTTCTACTTAAGGACGATTTTTTGTGGTCACTTGAAAGTCGTTAAACAGAGAGCCAACTATATATCAAAATATTGGATGTTTTCAAAAATGTCATGATATTTTTGAACCCTGTATAGATTGGAGTACCATTAGAATTTTAAAGTTTCAACTGAAACAGAAAATAATTTCAAAATGTGTAATTTAAGGAAAATTACTTTTACTCACCAAATGTATGTACTTACGTAGACTTTTATGTTCTAGGTTTCCTCTTCTCGTCGGCATCCATCGTATTTGTACTGGCCAGCTACAACCAGCTCAACTAATCGATTGTATCCGTTCTTAAAAATTATTTAGTAATCAACAAATCAAAAACATTGCTATTATTATTACGATTAAAATTATTTTTTTATAAAAATTATTTCTTTGAGTTATTATTTTGAACATTATTGTACCCCAGTTCAGAGAAAGTTTTTAATTTGATATTGGTTGGGGACATTAGATGATTTGTATTAATTTTACTTTAAATTATTTAATAGAAATTAGCAATGAATGAATTGGATACATTTATTATTTTTTCCAGTTTTGTTTTGTTGCTATTAATATTAAAACAAAATTGCCACAGTATTATTGAAACTGTTTTAACAGCATACTTAGGGAAAATTTGGTTTTTTGTGCAACATTTTGTGGATCTCTTATCACAGTTCAAGAAATCTTTAACATGTCATAAATCCATGATAACTTGGTTCACAAACAAAGCAGATGATATGAATTAATACACTTCTATGGCTTTCTCGGTTAATCAAACTTTATATGCAAGAATTAAATGTTGATGAAATATTGATTTTATATTATGCAAAAATGAAGTAATTTAAAGTATGAAATGGAAATTGTTTAGCCAGAACATCATTTCGATAGAATTTGCATTAAGGTTGTTACATTTATTTTAATTAGTTCATATACTTTGATTTTAATATTTCTTCTCAACCCTCCTACGAACTCGCATCCTACTATGTACTTGAAGTATTTATTGCTTGTTGGTTTTCATAGCCTATCATCAAAGTTTGAAGGTTTTCCTCCCTAATTGGGAAGTTTCATCAAATCTGTTTATGTGAAAGTTCTCTTAATTTTTATTTCACAATGTTGCAAACTTATCTCTGTATATAACAGAATCATTACTAGATTATCACGAAAACCATATTTTAATTACAGTTGAATTTAGGAAACCATAAAAAAAAGATCACATCTGCTTGAATACATAAATACAAAGATAAGGATGCTGATGCTGAAAAAGTTCTCCCCCCCCTCTCTCCCTCTCTATATATATATATTATATATATTATTATTATTAATAAAAAATCAGTTTAGTTTGTGTTATATTTTTCCATTGGTTTAAGCTTGAGAAGAATTCTTTGAATTACCACAAAAAAACAAAAACTTATTCTCAGGGGTATTCTGAACTTGAATTTTTTGGCAAGTCACAGTGTCCTCCCTTCAGGGCGCCCTTTGTTCTTTGAACACTAGTTATTTTTGTGGGAAATAAATCTGGCGTACAATTAATTCTTTCTTTTTTTTTTTAAATTTGTTTTTATTTTTGTGTTATGTGAAGTCAATGTGTGTTTAATCTATGTTATTTTAACATGGGGTGCAATTAGTCCAATACTTCTTGTTCTTTAAGCTTTGGGAGTCATGCGAGTGAAAGGTTCCAGTTTTATTACTACTTTTGGTATGTTTTGTTTTGGTTTGTGTGTTTCAAATTATTTTTTGGGGTGATATTATAGGTGATGTAGGTTACTATGAGACATTTTGTTTATATATTTTTTGCTATATTGTCCTCTCATAAAAGTTCTGTATTCATTTTGAATATCAATTGCAGGAAGTGTTGTTGAGTAAGGATTGAAATCGAGTTTTGTGTTCAATTTGTTTGAAAACTACCATTAGTAATAGTATTAGCATTTTTTACTTAAATGCTCAATCCATTCTTTCCAATGTGATATCTTTATGCATATATTTGCATCCCCCCTCCAGGGAATTTTAAACTGTAGCTTTTAATTTTAATTGGATAATTAATGAGCATTTGAATTTAAGGAACCTCTTACATTGTGTATCATGACATGAAATATCAACTTTCTATTTTTTTTTTTAAGTTTATTAAATTGTATTTTAAAATTAATAATGATTTGTATGTTTTGCGGGTGCTGTTGTATAGTCATGCACGCTACATGTTCAAATCATTATTTTTTAAGCACATTTTTTTTCTAAAGAAAGTTAATACTTTTTATTGAAGTACGCTGACTTCTTGCATCCAAATATATTGAAATTCAAAGCCAAGTTTTCAAATCTTCAAAGTCTAAATATATATAAGTAAAAATGTTGCATCGGTGCAAATGCATTGAGCATAAAGTCAGTGAAATTTTCATGTTATATGCATTGCTTGAGAAACTAGAATTTCATACGAATCATAGCCTTTCTGGTTTATGAATTTATTAAAACAATAAATTCTGATGTAAGTGTTTGCTTAAATAGTTTTTTTTAGTAATTAAAATTTTCCTGCATTGGCCAAGTAGTTTATAGCTTGTTAGTTTTGTAGACTAACAGTGAGATATTTTCTTCTAAGAATTAAATGTAACCCATTTGGTGGCTAGACCTGCGCCCACGAATGTTAAGCCCCATCGACCAACCAGAGTATATTCACGTTTGCTGCTAAAAGGTTTAATACATTAATTGTACAATTTTATATAAATATCCAAATGTTATTTTTTCAGTTCTGAGTTTGTTTACATGTACATTTATGCATATATGTGTGCGTGTGTAAATGTTAGCGCAAAAGCATGCACGTGTTAAAAAAATATTTCTCTTTATCTTAGTTATTAAAAAAGCCTACAAACTGCTCAAACAAGATTTCCCTGCATTCTGTGTGTAAGTACACGCAGCATGCATATCTGTATATGTATGTACATGTTTTGTAAACAAGACATTTTTACATTCATTTACACTAAAGTGGCAATTTCTCTCCCTTTTAGCCTGTTTTAATAAATTTTTCTTTTTTTTCTTTTAAAAAAAATCTAATTTTGTTCCCTTATGTAACAGTTCAAAACAGCAATATAACATATTTAGATTTTTTATTTTTGCGAATTATTGGAACCTTTCTTCATGATAGCTATGTAATGCAATAATTGTAGTTTTTTAAGCAGCCAGCAAAAAGATAGATTCATGTTTCTTATTCCCCAGAAATGATTAGTTAGTATTTTTCTTTGTTTCAAGTGTTGTAAAGAGAGAAGGTTATTGCAAAATCTATTTTGCTGTGCCCATATATTTAGCAACAATTTTGACCTGTATTTGCAGTTTTAGTTATGAAGAGAAAAACAATGGTGCTACAGTTATGTTACGAAGTTTCAAAATTTAATTCAAGTCTGTTGGAAACATTGTTTTACTTAATCATCTAATGGACTGTTTTATTTGAAAATACTATTTATATTTTCTCGATAAGGATGCACATTTAGACATTTTTTTGAGTAAAAAAACGTTGTAATTCCTATTGAACAGTTTAATATGATGATATAACTTTTTTCCTGGAATTTAGGAAGCCTGGCATTTAAGCCGCTTCTGAAATAAACAGTTCAAGTTTTAACATGCAAAATAAAAAAGCAAACTATGGGAAATATTGATCAATTCATTGAAAATATGGAAATAAAAATTGTTGTTATTGAATAAAAAGTGAAGTTACTATTTTAAGCTCATAATTTCATTGCATATAATTTTAAATATTAACCTTTAGTGGACATTTCATTTTTTTAATCTATGAATGAATTTGCAATACTATATGTCTGCTGTCAGTTATTATCTACAGAATAGGGGAAGAGATATTTTACCCCCTTACATGACAGCTCACATTTTTTACAAACAATTTCAAAAAGTGATGAGCAAAGCTTCGTTGCTCAAGAAATCACAAATCTGTATGCAATTGATTAAACAAAAATTTTGTTTACTACCCTTTTATATTATAATTTAAAAAAAAAATGTTAGCTGTCAGATGTTGGTAGCACTGATTGGGTACAGCAATACTGGTATACCAAATACTGGTATTTTCGATATTAGCTGTAAATAACAAGTATTTTTTAATCAAATGAACTTATTAGGTATCTTGAGTAATTTTTAATGTGCATTTCCTTTTCAATGAGACAGTACTAATATTTATCTATTGATTGCATTTGACTCTAAAAAAAAAGAATTTTCATTATTCAGCCTTTTTTGCATAAAATTATGACACATGAGGCAGTGAGAAGCAAAGGGATGTAAGTGGACCTTTTCCAGATTTGAGGACAACGCGTTCAAAGATGAAGTCCTAGATAGAGTTTAATTGAAAATTTTTCTAAATCATACTGTTCAGCAGCACCTACCAGGGCTACTAGCAGTGGAGTCACTACGGGGGGGAGGAGGAGCATCCTGCCTTGGGTAAGTTAAATGCATTTTTAAGAGTACAAATTTGAAAATTTTCCAGGGGTAAACCCCTAGAGCTACCCACCTTTGTTCTTTTTCTGTACATTAGCCCACTTAAAATTTCGTTATGACGCAAATGTAGTTGTTTCTGAAAATTGCATGAATTAATGTTTACATAAAAATTTGTTTTTCTTTTGCCTCTTTAGGGGGGGGGGGGGTGACACCACAAATTAGCGCCTTGGGTGTCACCCATGCCTGGTACTCCACTGCTACTAGTACAGTAGAAGACCATTATAACGCACACCTTGGGACCAGAGCTTTTGTGTTATACAGAATATTGCATTATATAGATCATTTCCCAAATTTTGAAACTAACATTCAGAATCTATCTTTATATTAGCACTTCAGAATGAGTTTTATCTGCAATGAGTATTAAAGCACCAATATTACAATTAGTTATTCACAAATAAATATGTTTTACAATCAAAATCCTGCACTTCTGCTAGCTTCATGGTTTGTCATAACAGCTGCATTTTCAAGAGCCATCTGGCATTTTCTGTTTACTATGAGTACTCATTTTCAATTTAAAAGCTTTGAAATAAGATGGAAAGATGAAAAACTTTCAAAATTTAATTTGCCTAACAATTTTTATGTTTGCAAAGCAAAACAGGGGTTTTTTTTAAACTTCAAAACCTATTGTTTACTTATTAAAAGTTGTGCGGTTTATAGAGAACTGCGTTATATAGGTTGACGTTATAATGGTCTTCTACTGTACTATTCTTTGCACCAATGCAGATGAGTTTCACTTACCATTTCTACGGGTTATCTCAAAATTTACATCCCTTTGATTCTCACTGCCTCATATGGCAACGACAGGAATATGCTTTTGATCCATTGTTGAGAAATTTCTAATCCCGTTATTCCGATATCACATTTTAAAAATATTAAATGCCAGTATATTTTTTGTCCAGTAAACTGCAATCACTACAAATGGGACAAAATGGCTGCTTTCCCTTGAACTGCCCGATACTCCGTTGTAGGTGCCCGATTGCTCATGCAAACCAATCCCGGAAGCCGTTTTGAAGAATGTTATGGAAAATTATAAATGGCGGTTCTTTTGAAAAGATAAGCTTTGAAAAACAAGAGTATCTTAGGATAAATTATTGTACTTAAATATAAATTTTCAAATGAATCGCCCGGTACGTCCAATCATACATATCACTGTTGAGTTTTAATTTTGCTCGTGTATGTATATATGTGTGTTTGTTTATTGCGGTGTGCCATACACTTGTGCAGATTTATTGTAAATGGTTCATCAGGTTCTGGAATACTTTATTATTTTAAAAGTTATGAATAATACAGATATATTCATATTTAGAATTAATGTACTATTTCACATAAGTTCATACCTTTTTTCTTTTATTATTTTTTTAACATTGAAAATGTTGACAATGTTTTGCAAATTTTGTTGATGTCCCAAAAATTTTATTATTTCTCATTTAATAAAATTTAATTGTTTAATTTTTTACCATGCTGGAATCGAACCTGCTACTTTTAGAATGGAAAAACATATGCCCTTACTACTCGATCACTGTGAAATATCTTACAAAACGAACCATAATTGCTCTACTAAAGGAAAATGTTTTTTTTTTAATGTTTTTATTGTATTTAATCAATTTTTACCCTTAGATAATTTTACTTGATTTTCCTTAAAATAATATTACTGATTCAGTGAAGCAATTTCGCAGTTCGTGAGTAAGTCTCGTAAAGAAGATCACCTGCAACTAAAAAAAAGTTCAAATAAATGAGTTCAATGTACGTACAGTACAGGTTAAAAAAAGTGATCCTCCGATGATCAAGATCACTATAAAGAACGGCATTGTCCATCTCCAGTTTAATCAACCACTTTAGATTTGGTTGCATGTTAATAACATGTTTTTGGGGCTTAAATAAGATTTTTTTTTTTAAAGTAGAGTTGATTGGTTAAGTTTGTAAATGGCTCAGGTATCAGTTTTACCCAGAACTGAACAGACTCAGGAATTCAAACATTTTTCAATGGTGTTCTAACTACGCAAAATTTACTAGTGCTCTCTTGGTTAATATCATCAATGCAGAAACGTGACAGTTGATCCATTAAAAAAAAAACTGGTTTAAAAGAATGGAAAATATACATATAAAAATAATTTAGTTACTTTTATTATGAAGAATCATGATTTATTTTCATGGTACTTATTGTTCAGTACATACTATTCAAATAACGTTTTGAACCTAATGAATCATTAAAAATAATCCTGTATTTTCAAGTGGTAAATTAGCGGATGTATATTTCTTTCATGATTTCTTATTTAGGAGAACTTAAGTGCCATTGTTTGTGTAGAAAAAAAGTTTAATTAATATATTATCAATCTTCAAAGAGTATATTACTAACTTGTTTGTTTTGTACCAAAAAAAAAAAAGATATATCTATTCAAAGGTGTAATGTTTATTTTGGTTTGTTGTTTTTTGTAAAGTTTGTGCATTAAATTGAGCTAACCTTCTTTTTTGAATTCTTTTTTATGGTTGCCATAATTTACTCATTATTCGTATCATAGGTGGCTGGTGCACCAAAAAAGTGAGGAGTCAAAAGAAGTGTAGGGCTTAAGGGACATGATCCCTATAGCTGTTTTTTTTTTTTTTAATTAGGCTATATTACTTGTTTTGAAAGAACTGATTTAATAACTTCTAAAATTGTTTAAGATAGCATCTAAGTTCGAGAGGAATGGTCACTGTAGATTTTCCTCTTATCTTTTACAGTTCCGTTCTTATGAAATACTAGTGGTACCCGCACGGCTTTGCCCATAGTAGAAAATTAAAAGGTCTTTTGTTTTGCCTGTATATTTACAAATATATTTTTTTTTTTCCAATGGCACATTCAAAGACAATTGAATATCAAAAGGATAACAACAAAACTATAAATGAAAACGAGCAATCCAATAGCGTTCCCAGATGGATGTCCGAGGGAGAGCAGGACATGTGGACAAATGAGGCATGTCCATTACTTCGTGGAGATGTATGTCCATTACTTCGTTTACAAATAATGTATGATGAATTTCTCCCCAATTGACTTGCCCATGTTATGGTTCCACATTGTGATAACTTGGTCATGTACTCGTCCACATTGTGATAATTTTGCTGGGTAAAATGTTCTAAAATTTGGAATAGAAAAGGAACAAAATCGAATTTAGAAAAATCCCTTCAAGGTGCACACCCCCATGCTACGAACTAATAATGTTCCAAATTTAATGAAAATCGAAAAAGCGGTCTAGGCGCTATGCGGGTCACAGAGATCCTGACAGAGAGACTTTCAACCTTATTATTAGTAAAGATAAAGAAGGTGAGAAAAGTTCATGGATTCAGGATTTTTTTTTACTTTCACCAAATAATATTTTTACTTTCGTTCAACATATACGCCCTATAAAAAAAATCAATTTTTAATTGATCATCAATTTTTTACCGTGTAAAGTGAGGGGGCAAGGTTTATTTATTTTTGGAAGTGAGGAGGTAGTTTCCCCCCTTGCTAACCCCCCTTGTACAAGCCTCCTATGATTCTTATCTGAAATTGTTTATTATTGTGAGAGAGAAAATTATAGTCAATTATGTTTGCCTGCATCATCACCATTCTAGTTTTGTGGTGCTTAACTTTTTAAGCTGTTACTGGACAGATAAATGCTTTCAGGTCTAAATTTTGGATTAGGTAGTATATGAAAATTTTCATTAAATGTTATTAATTTTCCCCTTAACTCTAAGTACAATAGAGTCTCGAAAATCCGAGTCTCAAAATTTTGAGGTTCTGCTTAATCCGAGGTGTTTCATTTATATTTTAAATTAAATTCCTTAGTCATTAAAAAAAATTATTTTTATTAAAATCTGAAAATAGAAATTTTGATAACTCATCGAAATGGTTTCAGCACAGTCAAAACGCATGTTTTGGTTGCCTAAAACTTTGAGCACATAAATACATAACGACATTGTGAAAACTTAAATCAAAATTCGTTCAGACGCCATTAAAGCGGAAATTTGAGTAATTTTTTTTTTAATGAAAATACGTTCTTTTCTTTGTACAAGGAAGTAAAATATACCCCTCCTTATGTCTTTCCAATAGTATCAATTTTCAATCTGGAAGAATTTTCCGAATAGTCCGAGCTTTCAGTAATCCGAGGTGACATGAGTCCCAATCAACTCGGATTTTCGAGAGACTACTGTACAACTTTTAAAATTGCCCTGTTCTCTTAAGCTTTTAAATACTGTATTGTGTATGTGTGGGATATAATTTTCTTTTCTTTTTTTTTAATTTATGTGGAAGCACTTGCTTACTGGCCTTTGAAATATTGAATGCTGCATAATGTAATGTGAAATACAGATCCTTCTAATTTACTTATTTTGTTATTATTTTTTTAAATTTTCTCAAAAACATAATGTGGCGATGAAAGATTTAAAAAATTAAAATCTGCCAGGAGAAGTAAATCTGTTTAAAGTGTACAAAATGCTGCAATTAAATGGCTTATAAAATCAGTGAAAGAAAACTTATTGCTTGAGACTTTTTTAAGAAATAAAAAGCATCTTCAAAAACACAAATTGTTTAGTCAATTGTTTCAAAGAATGTATAATTGTTTAATTAAAACATTTATTTAGCATATGAATCGTTTGACACATTTTGACAACCGTCTCGTATTATTTTCAGAATTGAATAACAGTCAACTCCAGTTTCAGGCGCGAAAATCAAAACCACATAAATTAAGGCTTCATTATTTGCATTAAAATAGAGGTTGGGTTACAGTGATGAAAAAGAAAAAACTTGTAAACAATGGAAGAGAAAAAATAAGATTTATATTTTAAAAAATGTGGTTTAAATCAAAAAATTTCATTCATTTTTTTTCAAATTCATTTATAGCATTCATATTCAATCAGTGGCGTTAATATTGGGGGGGGGGGGGGTCGATCCGCCCCGGGTGTCACCCCCCAAGTGGAATTGCAAGTTTTAAAAAATATGAAGCTAAAATGCATTTTTAAGACTACAAATTTGAAAGATTTTCGGGAGGTAAGCCCCCGGACCCCCCCCCCTGCTTTTTATACATTAACAGACTTAAAATTTCGTTATAACACAAATGTAGTTGTTTCTGGATTTCATGTTTACATATTTTTTTTCTTTTGTGTCCTCTGTGTGTGTGTGTGGGGGGGGGGGGAAGGGTGGCACCACTAATTGCCGCCCCGGATGTCACCCATACTAGGTACACCAATGTATTCAATCTCACGATTTTTTTTATTTTTTTTGCCCTGATCATCATTTTTATTGTACTAGCTGCGTCACCCGGCTTTGCACGTTCTACCTCTAAAATAAAAGTTATGTCAAGTTACGCGTGTATAACAATCTGGCTTCCATTAGAGAAGAAAAAAAAATACAGTAAAATTTCCCGTCAAAATAATCATTCTTAAAGAAAGAAAACGGCAAATCAAAAATTCTCGGACAATAGACGCAACTTTCCTGATAATCTTCTGCTGGCGGTACAGAAAAATGAAAGAAGATAAATTGCCGAATTATAATCAAAAGGAGAAATTTTTACCTCAAAACAAAAACAAAATCTTATTTAGCCACAATCAAGAAAAAAAAAGTGGCAACCTTCTGAATTGTTTTTACGCTTATTTAAAATGAGATCACGCAAACGATAAATTTTCGACGTAAAATTTCTGTTCCATTAGGCTTAATTATGCTTTTTATTTTTTCCCGGTGATTTTACAGCTTTTTTTTTCCCTCTAATTCTGAGGAAGTGAATGAACTCGGCGGGTAGTTTTCGCGGGCTTTCGAATGGCATTAAAATCGAATTGATCGGATGGAGCCATTTAATGCCGTTTTCGGGCCCTAAAATTAAAATTCTAACGCTTCGTAGGTTTTTTTTATTATTTTTTTTTGGCGTACGAAAACCCCTACACTCCTTCTCGAGTGCCCAAGTACCTTCCTGCCAAATTTGGATGAGATCCGACGAAAACTGGATTTGTACAATATAAGGAACATACATACACAGATACATATAAATATAGTCTTTGTTTTATTTGTATAGATTCCAAAACTGATACTGCAGTGTTATGGTAACCAAAATAGGAAATAAAAGACTTTGACTCGAATCTATTTAAATATCTTTTAAAGACTGCATCAAAACTGTAGTTTTATGTCTTGCTGTGCTAAGATTGCAATCATTGGACATCGTTAATTAAATTCTCCATTTAAAAGTTCAATTTGTAGATTTTTATCATCTGCAAAGTTGATGTTGAAATCCCCATTAAAAATCATTATTGGCAAATCATCAAAACTCTTATGAATAAATTCTTATTCAGAAATTCTCGTATTGCGCATGAAGACTTATCCGATTAAATATAAACCGTAACCATTACAATTAACTGTCCATTTTCAGAATGGCAACGGCAAACACAATGCCTCACTTATATCAGAAACATTGTTTTTTCTCATCTCAAAAAATACCCAGCGTGCCTAAAGAAGTTTTCACTTCAGAAATATTATATAAGGATCAGGATCAAACTCACGATGGGTAGCTTCTTCGGTTCTTGAGACTGACGTGCTGCCGATCGCGCGACTGAGCCTCGTAATCTTTCAAAAAATCGCACGTAAAGGAGCAGAGAGATGCCATGCATGCGCTGTATTCCAAATGTTGGTGAGGTGACGGTCTTTAGGTGTTGCGAAATTCGCAACTCCAATAAACTATAGGGGGCTCTGCAGCCACTGTCTACTGGCGGATGAAAAAAGGTAAAACAAATAATGCATGCCGTAACTTATAACTTGTTTTGACGCTTAGTGAATGACAATAATTTTTAATCGTATTTGTGGGAAGCTTTCTTTTCTATTCTTCTGAAATTAGATTACACCACAAACTGTCTGAAGCCTGTCATTTACCCCAAGGAGAACACGTGGAATGGAATGTTTTACCCTTTTCTTTAGTATTGTTAATCACCGCAAGGTAGCGTATTCGAGCTCTGGAGTTGTGAATAAATGGTGTTTCCCCACAAAAATGCTCAACGTGCGAAAAGAAATTTTCAAATAAATAAAGCAGACGTACGAACCAAAATTTGTGTCATTCACTAAGCCTAAATTTATTTTTTATACGTTATGGCATACATTTTTTTTTTACCGTTTTCAGCCGCCGTTACACAGTCGCTGCAGCGCCACCTAGAGTTTGTTGGAGTTGCGAATGGAGGATAAAATAAAAGCTAAATTTGGCAGACGACAAATAAAAACCGCAGTAGTAGAATAGTTCTATTTATTATTTTATCAATTCATTTATTTTTGTTCTTGGTATTCAGACGAATTTTTCAAAAGCGATTTGTCAGTCCATTTTTTAATTGGTCGAATCGGTAAGTTGAAATTGATTGTATTTAAGAAAAATAAGTGTTTTAATATGGTTGAATACTTTTTTTAAGGAGGGGGGAGTATTTTCTGAAAATAATTGATTTTAGCTAGCATGACCATCATTAGTTTTTAGTATGATTATAACTAAGAGAATGTGCGATCTTCACTGGCCAAACCAGTGTATTCCAAGTTATGTCAAAAGAAATACAGTGGCGCCCAAAAGTGTTCGTACACTTTCAAATATTTTAGTAAAACCAAAATAACGTGAATTCGAATATGAAGTCCAATATTTTTTCACATCATTCCTATGTCATTCTAAATGAAACCCTGTAGTTTTTTCAAAATATTGACGGATCTTCTTTTTGAATGGGTCAAAAAACGAAGAGACAGAGAAATAATACGCCACAAAAGAGTCATCGTACACTCAAATATTTTCGGATAAATTCATGATTAAAATTATCATATGTGTTTTTTTTAATTATTATAATTGCATTGTGTTGACCCTTAAAAGTCATTTGGCTTTAATTGTTTGTTTATTTATTCCAAAATATTGTGCCTAATACTTTAAAATGGCTGTTATTCGTAAAAAACCAAACACCATTCGAAATTAGAATTGTTTTCTTACAGTAGCGGTAAATTGGTTCGAAATGTCTCTAAATTAGTTAATTTATTCCATTCTATAGTAAAGTGTTTAATAAAATGCTTTAAAGAAAAGAATCGGACTAAAAACAAGGTAAGAAAATGTCAACCGGAAAAGTTGACAAAGCGTGATCGGAGATTTACTGTTAAAAAATCGAAAAATACACATTTGAGTGCTGTAAAAGTTTCTGCTTTAAAGTATTCCCCAACTATAAATTAGTTTCTTACATAAAGAACTGAACTTTTACTGTTTTTAAAAAGTAAAAGAAGTCGCTTGATTCAACATAAAATACTTAAAGTTGCACACAGTGAATGATCAATGGGAGGGAAAGACATAAAATAAAACAACACGGCACGCACAGTATGTACTAATAATAAAATAATAAAATACTGCACTATAACACTGTACAGTAGATACAGTAACAATATTCATGTGTTGAAAAATTAAGATGGTGATGATTTATGCTCCTTTCTTTTTTAATACATTTTTAAAAACGGTTGCTTCGCCTTGTCTTTTATAACGTTTCCATTTTATAGGACAACAGCCTCTCTTCCTGAACTCTTTAATCCACAGTACAAGAGCAGCTTCCATTTTCATAATACATATTTACTTTGCTTAGACTACACCATTCAATACTGAAACTAAGTTCTGTTTTGTTTTGGCTTTTAATTGTACTTATGAAAGATTCACTCATACTTATTTTCATGCTACCGTCGACGTTTTGCAGTTGTTCAAGCATATCGAGACTCTTAATCTTTTTTATTTGGGGGGAAGGGGCAGGAACTTTCTTTTTCTTTCTATCTTCAAAGTTTGGATGAAACAGCGCACGAAGGCGTTATTCTATTTCATCAACTTTAATAATTAGAATGAAAAAAAAAAAAAAAAGAAGCTGAGTGGTTATTTGATGCACTAATAACGCGATACGTAGAGTAGTTTGGTATGAGAACTTTCGCTGCTGTCAGTGATGCTAAAGGGATGCAATAACATTCACGAAATCAATATTTAGCAGCCAATAACGAAGCCGATACCCGATACTTCCTTCCAAAAAAAAAAATCGTGTTGTTGACGAGGAATTCGCGTTAGCTCTAAACTTCTTTACTCGTGAAAAACTCGCGTTATAGCCCTTTCGCGTAAGTCGGATCGCGTTATAGCGGGAGTCGACCAGTCGAGTCCCGACTTACGCGAGGGATGCGTTCCTAGACTCCGCGCGTAAGTCGAAATTTCGCGTTGTGGAAAAATATATGCATACAAATTTTTTAAAGCATAAGAAATACTTATAAACACCCCTCAAACTGCTCTAAAGAATCCTTAACTACAGTTTCTTGCATAAAGAAATGAACATTTACTGTTATTTAAAAAATAAAAAACTGTTATTCAACATGAAATACTTTAAGGTGAACAAAATGAGTGACCAATGGGAATGAAAGATGTAAAATTAAAATGAAAAACTACAACAGTACAGTAGATACAGTAACAATATTTAAGAGTTAAAAATGAAAATAGTGATGATTTACGCTCCATGATCAGATCGTTATTCTTATCTAATTCTACATTTTTAAATACGTTTGCTTCGCCTTTATAACGTTTCAATTTTTTGCAACATCTCGTCTTCTTGATCTCATTATTAATCCACAATACAAGAGCAGCTTACATTTTCATAATACAGTTGGCTCTCTGTTTAACGACGCTCTACTTAACGACTTTCTCTATTTAACGACGGCTTTTCACGGTCCCAGATGGTCCACTATAGTGTTAAAAGCATTCTATTTAACGACGCTTTCTACTTAAGGACGGTTTTTTGTGGTCCCTTGAAAGTCGTTAAACAGAGAGCCAACTGTATTTACTTTGCTGCTCTGCAAGCTTCAATATTGAAACTAAGCTCTGAACTTTTACGGATGTCTTTTAGTTTTGACTTTTAATTGTACGTATGGAAGATTCACTCATACCTATTGTCGCGCTACCGTCGGAAATTTGTAGTTGTTCAAGCATATCAGGAATTTTAGCGTTTTTTATATTTTTTATTAGAAACTTTCTTTTTCTTCCGATCTTTACAAACTTTAAATGAAGGTGACACTAAGGTGCCATTATATTTCAACAACTTTTATATTTAGAATGAAAAAAATAAATAAATGAAAGATGCTGAGTGGTTATTTGATGCACTAGACTAGTTTCGTGTGGGAACTTTGGCTGTCAGTGATGCGGAAAGGGATGCAATAACATTCACGAAATCAATATTTTCTCTAATAACGTAGCAAATGCTTCCTTTCAAAAAAAAAATCGTGTTGAGGGCGAAAAATTCGCGTTAGCTCTAAAATTCGTTACTCGTGAAAAATTCGCGTTATAGCCATTTCGCGTAAGTCGAATCGCGTTGTAGCGGGAGTCGACTGTATATCCACGTGTGGTCGGGTTGAAAAAAACTCTCAATATTAATTCGGGGGCGAGCAAAATGGAAATTAAGGCCGATTTTTTGAGGGAATTTTTTTTCTCGAATACAATACTTCCTTTTTTTGTAAAAGGAAGTAAAAAACGCTTTTGAAAATTCTTAGATCTATCTGGCTATGATACTAAACGGCTAGCTTAACACTTTCCTACTTTTAATTAAAAACTTTCCATTCTCGCACCTCTCGACAGTTCGGTTTTATAGAACGATTATTTCGATAACATTCAGCATATTTGACTAAAATTCAACCCTTTTATCCTCGAAGTTTATGGGCCGTCAGACGCAGGTTTTAACTATTATGTAATTTATATGTTCTGATGTTGTGATCCATTTATTCGGCACTTTTACTTATAGAACCTCTGCGGAGGACGGAACAACCATTCCACCATTTTGGTCCCAAGAGATCTTTAGCTCCAGCCTTGATTCAAGATCATTTGAAAATGCAGTTGAGCTATCCTTAACAAGGATGCCCATATAGGGGGCAAGTGGGGGCTCAAGCGCCCCCCTCCTTTTTAGAAATTCGAACTTCCTTGCTTTTAGTACATAATTTCTTTTTCTTTTTTTTTTTTTTTTTTGCAAAAATGTAAAAACATTTCTTTTCCAGCCATTAATGAATAAGTTATTAAAAATGTCAAACTTTAATAACTCTAATCTGTACTGAAATTGGTTTCCATGGGGAAAAATCCTGCTAAACCATGGGGAAAATATCTGAGTCCCCCCCCCCTAAAAACTTTGCATATGAGCGCCTATGATCCTTAATACGACCACGGTCAATAAATACAAAACCACCACGAAAACGAACATTTTGTTGATTGAATTTGATTTACTATTTAATCTATATATATAAAAATGAATGTTTGTCTGTATGTCATCCATGAACTCAAAAACTACCCGGCAGATTTGGCTGAAACTTTCACCGTTTGTTATTCTTGGTACTGGGAATGTTTATAGACCAGTTCGAAAAAAATCCGAACGATAGTTCCTTTTTTATTCCAATTTAAGTCACAATCCATTCGATAAATACGAATAAAATTATCGAATGCAGAAATTAATTCGCGTGAAAGATCTCATTGATAAGAGGTTAGCTGTTGCCATTTTTCTTGGGTTTGAACAAATAAATTCTTTCTTTATTGTTTTATGGCTTTTCGTGCAACGGGGGGATTTAAAACTTTTTCTATTTGATATTTTTAGCGATGGATTGATCTTGCAAACTGCGTGAGTACAAAATTTGAGTATAGTCACGGCTTCACTGGATACCTGGACCGATTATTATGAAAATTGCTATATATATGTGTTTTTCCACGGAGAAGGTACATAATATGCTCATTGAAGTCATTCGCCACCAGGTGGCACTGCAGAGTAGCAACTTCTGCCCCGTTCAACCGATTGTCATGAAAATCAGTATAATGTTGTATTTTTTTTGTTGGCGTAGCAACGCGCGTCGGGTACAGCTAGTTGCGTTATAAATGTCACGCATATTTCGTACTATCTAACGGAAGCTTCGGTTAAGGCAAACTAAATTTCTGACCTGTTTTCGGAAAATTTTCCTGATTTATCTCTAAATTTTGCAGGAGTCTATAAAGGTTCCGAAGATTTTGTGGATAGGAAGAAGTTGAAATTTCCGGCAAATGACGCTCATTCGCCTCAAAACTCGCCATTTTGGCAGGAAAAAGGTGACGCGATGCCTTTACAAAATTCTGCAGTATAAATCCAAGGAGATTTTGCTGATTTCTGCAAGATTTCTTCTTTAATTTGTAGTTTCCTGCAGAAAATCTGCAGAATCACTCAATTATTGAAACTTCAAATCGCGTCAACTTAGTGATCGGATCGCTTTTGCTTTGACCACAGTTTCCCAAACTGCGGTCCGCGGAACCCCGGGGGTCCGCGAGTCCATGCTAGGGGGTCCGGGGTGCTATCCAGCTAAAACCTGAAATATAATTGAGATTGAATGACGAGTAACGCTGTTTTAATTCAAAAAGAAAGCACATTTATGAGGAATAAAAAAGTCCTTGCTCAAGTACATGCAGGACGCAGCAGCTCTCAGAAGCAAGCACACTACACATTAATAAAAATATACAGAACAATTGGATAAATACTTAAAATACACCACCAGCTCAGTTATTCCATCCGAGGGCTGCAGTTTCGTGCGTTTTAGCACTCATCAGCCCGGAATAGGTTGCCGCCCTAAACTTACTACAAAATACCATGCTTCGGCATCAATCTTTGAGTTGAACCGCTCCATTGCTGCGGTCACTCATCTGGTGTGCTAATTCTGCATTAGCTACCAGTTTGTTTGGCTCTCTTAAGAGGTTTTTCGCCTCCAGCTCATGTGATTCCTATTACGGGCTGATGAGTGCTAAAAAGCACGAAACTGCAGCCGTCGGATGGAATAACTGAGCTGGTGGTGTATTTTAAGTATTTTTGCCTTAGTCCTGGCTTAGGGCAACTTACTACAGAAAACAATGGATAAATAATTTTTTTAAAAAAGCGTAAAATAATATTAGAGGGAAAAAAACATTGAATCGTTTCAAATCTTTTTTTTTTGCTTGCGCACGCGCCGGGGGGGGGGGGGGAGTTTGAATTTTGTAATTTTTCCGGAGGGGATCCGCGGAGGTGTGAAGTTTGGGAACCTCTGGCTTATAGACAACCCTGCACTATCGTTTGAAATATATTTTTCTATATTTTTATGCATAATTGATGATTAAACCCGATGAGGGTAAGTCAATCTAAATCACATCTTACTAGGGACCCGCACGAATTGTATTGCAATGAAAAAATTGGCTAATTATCGAAAAAGTATATCGATACTTTTTTTAGACGCAAAAGTTATTTGTCCTCATTATCGAGAAAAAAAGCTTTATATTACCCATCATACTCGCTCAATTTGGCGACTTTTCTTAAAATTTCGGCATACTTTAAGACTTTCTATTTCGATAACGGAGACACGAGGGCAAATAATTTATGCGTTCAGAAACATGGCATACACAGGGGTGCCCACCTAGGGTGGCGGGGGCAGGGGTCATGGCACTGACTGTGCCATTGAAATTTTTAGGGGGGTTGTTTTAAGGGGTATTTTTTACTTTTTTTGGGGAGGGACACATGTGCTCTCAAGGGGTGGGCACTCCTGTACACAAGCTCTTTCAATTGGTTCTACTTCAAAAAAATTTCATTATTACACTACAGTATTGTTTCCTAGATAGACTTTTTCAGTTACCACTTTTTTTTTCAACACAGTTGTAGCTGCGTCGCTCGGCTTTGCACGGCCTACCTCGGCAATAAAAGTTATGTCAAGTGACGCGTGTTCAATAATCAAGCTTGAACAAAAAAAAAAAAAAAAAAATCAGTTAAGTTTTCGGCAGACTGCAGAAAAATAACCAAAAATAAAACATTTTAAATCCACCGATTACAAGAAAAGCCTCAAAACAAAAGCCAGAATTTTAAAAGTTCATATTCGAGAACAAAAATGGCAACAGATCTTAACCATAGACTAATAATAAGAGTAGACCGAGCTTTCTCATTCTTGCTGATGAAGAAAATTGGTTCATAGATGTATCATGTGACTAGTGGAAGGGCTTGGCGAAGACTTTGGCAGCATGGTTGCTAGATGGCAGCATTATCTATAGTTTGGCACTCGACATGTATTTCCTCAATCTTCCTATTCAATGCAAGCTACAAATTTTAATAAAAGCATTGTCGCGGAAAGTTGAGATGAAGCGCTGAATAGTAAATTGAATGGAGGAAAGCCTTCGAAAAATAGAGATTTCATGTCGAATATGGTCTATATTTTGGCACTCGGCATGTATTTTAAGACGTTAATGTGTTGTTATTATAATTTTTTCCCAGGTGCAAAGATGGATTGAACTGTTTTTCTTTTAGTTATGCATTATTTTGACATTAGTAATTAGTTTTTGATCGCAGTTTTCAGTAACTTTAATTTCATTCGGAACTACTACATCAGCGTTGGCGTAAACGTAATGGCGTAAACGTTTTGCGTTAACGCAAAAATGTACTAATCGGTATCTTAAATTGAAATTGTAGGTAAAAATCTTACCGTTTGCCAATTCTTTTTGGGCGCTTGCATCTTTAATTGCTTAGAGAGTTATTAAAATTGAATAAAGAAAATGCACAATACTATCTAAACGAAAAACTCACTATATTAACAAATATTTACAACTTAGAATAACAAATTTACAAATCCGACTCCATAAAAGATCATTCTTCCGTGTTTCATCAGTTCTATTTATTTTATTTCTCGCTCGCGTTGATCGTCTGCTACGATCAACGCCCGCTGTTGCTAGGATATCCACCAGTCACATGGTTTGGTTTATGAGCAGCAAAAGGGTTGCCATAGCTCGGTCTACTCTTATTATTAGTCTATGTGTTAAACATAAAGACGGAAAAATGACGAATCCATCGATACCTGATTCGATGGTCAGTTCACTGGAATTCGGGAGAAGTAACTCGGACATAGACACATACATAGGTACAAAAGCTCAGTTTTTAATGGGGTTGTTTCCTTCAGTCAAAAGTACTATTTTTAGTCACAGAAATTGATAGAATAAGCAAAAAAAAAAAAAAAAAGATACATTAATTTGAATTTTGGCTTGTTGAATTCAAATTATGTTTTCGCAATCACGAGTGTGTGTGTGTGTGTGTGTATGTAAGCGTGTGTGTTTGTGCCTAGGCATGAGTTTGTGGGTATGTGTGTGTATAGGTCAGTGTATGTTTGCGTGTGTGTTTGTATCTGTATGCAGGCATGAGTGTGTGGGTGTGTGTATGTATGCGTGTGTGTTTATGTTTATGTGCAGGCATGAGTGTGTGTGTTTGTGTCTGTGTGCATGTGTGTGTATATTGGATATGGACGCAACTTGGAGACGGTTTTCGCTAGAGGAGCAGCATCGGGAGGGGACAGTCGACGGTGGTGCTGCAGAGGGAGGCGGGGGAAAATAAAATCAGCGTAACGTCAAGGACAGTCAAATGAGAACAATAAGCAATCGTGGTTGCTCAAAAAAAAAAAAAAAAAAAAAAAAAAAACATGGACCCAGAAATTACTTTCATTTTCCCAACAGTTATTTTTTAATTAATTTTTTAAAATGTCGAATTTTTCAAACAAGGCGTGGTCTTTATGACGTAACAAATGATGTCCTTTATCGCATTTGTCATTGCGTTTCCACGTTATGATCATCAAGCAGCGAATTAAAAATTGCCTCTACGCTTGCTATCAACCCTATCGTTAACAATACACGTGAGTAAAGATGCGAATTAGATATTTTGAACCGTGAATGACAACAGTGAGTGGCATTTCATCATTTGTGATGTCATCGGCAGAAGTGTAAACAATGAAAGCTCACCGATTTAAATGATTTTTTTTTTAATATTAAACTTAAACAAATTATTTAAAAAATGGTTAGATCCTATGTTTTTAGGTATGCTTTTTCAGAAAAAAAAATTCTTTTAAAATTTTGGAAACGATCCCATTATGTCAGATACTAGTTTTTTCCCGCGTTCTGCTTTTGAACTAAAATGTCGCACGAGTCGGCTCCCCTCATCTATCGGCCTTGCTTTTATTGGACTCCATCGTTCGACCCGGAGCCGCGTGTGGTGCTGCGATTAAAGGGAGGGTAGAGCGAGTTTATAAGATTACGTGACCACATGATTGGAAATAAATATCCATAATACTTTCCTCAAACGATGTAAAGGCGCCGCACAACGAGCCCATAAAAACCTGCTCATAACTTGGGGAAAATACTTTTGCCGCGTAAATTGAAAAAATTCAGCTCCAAGCAAATGTACCGAGCCATCTGGAAGAACCGCCATAAAATTTTCTTCCGAATTTCACCCTCAAAGTGGATGCAGGGCGGCGCCCCCGTGGAATGCTTTTAATAACGATGAAAAGACCCGGCGTCGAATTTAATACGTGGATCGTAATGGGAACCCTAAACATGGGGTAAGTTTGTTATTAGCACTCAATGAGTTCCCACAGTTCTACTAAAATGAGGATAAACAGAATGCGGCTTCATCTCCGTAAAGGTGAAGGAGGTATAGTTCTGGATATCGTATATAATTAAAAACTGATCATATGTAATGTACCTATCGATGTATTCATCTATCTGTGTCCAAGTTACTTCTCCCGAAACGCCAGTAAACTGACCATCGAACCAGTTATCGATGGATTCGTCATTTTCCCGTCTTTATGTTTGGCTATTTAACACAATCCTCAGATAATAATTAGCGGAGATATCCATTAAAAACTATTCATATGACGCTTACTTAGATTTCGACACAAAATCCCTATTTTTCGAAGGCTCGCCTCCGTTCAAATTATTCTTCAGTGCTTCATCTCAACTTTCCGGAACAATGCTTTTATTAAAATTTGTTGCGGTGTAGAAAATCGAGAAGAAAGATCTGTTGCCATTTTTTTTTCGAATATGAACAAATAAAGTTCGGGGTTTTGTTTTGAGGCTTTTCCTGTAATCGGAAGATTTTAAATGTTTCCTTTTTGGTTATTTTTTCGGAATCTACTGCAAAATTTTACTGTTCCTTTTTTTTTTTTTGTTTTTTTTGTTTTTTGGTGGTAAGCGTGATTGTTGAAGACGCGTCATTTGACATAACTTTTATTTTCGAGGTAGACCGTGCAAAGCCGGGCGACGCAGCTAGTAACAAGCATAAATGTTATTAATCCAAAAGAGGTAGGAACAATTTAATATTCTGAACACATCAACTTCGGGAGACGCTTGAATTTGGATACCTTCTCCAGAACATCCAATCAAGTAAATATCTCCCGAATTTTTATCAGAACAACGAAATTTCCCGAATAGGGAATTTTCAGTGATTAGAATTTCGGGGAAAATCCCTACTGCTGAACGATTACGATCGCAAAAACGAAACCTTTTCAAACCCTAGTACGAAATGGTTATATGTACGTATTCCCCAAAAATGCGGAGAAACGTTTCCGATTTTTTTCTGAATTTCTTTTAGTTTTTACTTGCAAAGAATATTTGTCATCAGTTGAATTTCGGGTCCTGTACAAGCCTAATTTAGAAATCCTTACTTATATTTAAAAATCCGTTTTTCCCTCATTTTCGTTAAATTTATCCATGCAAAGTTTCTCGAATTTTACGCATCATCACCAAATAGCCGCCCTGGGTGACACCCGTGCTAGGAACACCAGCGCCACTGCACCAGCGCTACTGTAATATGACGCTCATATGCTTATAATGACGCTCATTATAACGACCACACATTATAAAGACCGTCCCATTATAACGACCAGTGGTAAAAGTCCCAACTTTGTTCCTATGAACTCTACGTTGATTTGCCTTCGCGTTATGACTACCGTTCTGTATCGTCTAATCCAGAGGTTCCCAACCGGTGGTTCGCGAACCCCCAGGGGTTCGCGAGGTGCAGGAAGGGGGTTCGCGAAAATTTCGGTGCAATGGCGGATTTTTCCTAGTTTGGTAAAAAATTATAAAATATTCAATTTGCACACATAGTTACTATTTTTTTTTTTTAATTTGAAAACGCGCCAGACTCTTGTATTAAGCTCAAAAAAAAAAAAAAAAAAAAAAAAAAATCTTTCAGCAGTTTTATAATCTTGGTTAAAAAGAAATTTTCTCTTTTTTTTTTTTTTCGATAGACAACAAAAAGAGATATCCTTCCTTCTTTATTGCGAGGCGCCATGCAGAAATGTTGTATTAAGCTGTGGCGGGGATCCGTAGAGGGGAAATAATCTCAACTCTATGCGGGGATCACGATGACCTTAAAAAGGCGCCATCGCGTGGAGTCAATCAAACAATATACATATGTCGAAAAAAATAAAGAATTCTCAAACAATGCATCATAGGGGTATTATTTCTAATCTGGTTGAAATATAACTCGGGAATTTCCGTCGAATTCAGTCATCGAATAGCAGACATGACAGCAAAAGGCTCCAAACTTAAAATTTATTACTGGATTTTACCCATCTGTTCGTTTTCAAAAATATATAACATCAGCATGCTCATAGTTCTGGGGAAATAGTTGTTAACAGACGTATTTAGAGATACTTTAGAGATGCTTGAAAACAAGTGATTTTGTTTGCAATTGGTTTTGCTACGTGAACTTGCTACTCTGTGAAGTTATAATCGGGTTGGTAATTTTTATGATTTAATAACTTTCTGCTGTTATGGATCGATGGTTGAAAACTGGTAGTTTGGTTGAGCGACAAATGGACAAGCAGTCAATCGATAAACCCTCAACATCAGCAGTAACTTTCGAATCAACACAGGATATTGAAATAGATAGCTGTAATGAACTGCCGCCTCCCCCGACTAAACAGAAAAGTGAACTAGGGGAGAAAAAAGGAAAAAGGCGAAAATATGACAGTGACTATTTACAAATGGGCTTTTATTTTACTGGAGAAGAGTCTGAACCTAGACCGCTTTGTCTTCTCTGCAACGAAGTTCTAGCGAACAGCAGTTTGAAACCGTCACTTCTGAGAAGACACCTCGAAACAAAGCATCCGACACACAAGGACAAACCTATCGAATTTTTTAAAAGAAAATTGGAATATAATAAAAAGTGTAGAGTCTCTACGTTCCTGTTAGAATCCAACGAAGATAGTAAAATGGCCCTTGAAGCTTCATATCGAGTCAGTTATAGAATTGCAAGATCTGGACAGCCACATACAATTGCAGAAAATTTAATTGGACCGTGTGCTAAAGATATTGCTAAGTGTATGCTGGGAGAAAAGTCAGCAAAAAAAATTGACCTGGTTCCGCTATCAAACAACACAGTATCACGCAGAATTACTGATTTGGCAAGTAATGTGGAGAAAGAACTTGTGAATAGAATAAAAGAGAATAATTTTGCGATCCAGCTTGATGAGTCGACTGATGTAGCAAACGCTGCAATATTACTTGTCTATGTTAGGTATATTTTTAACGATACAATTAAAGAAGATGTACTATTTGCAAAACCTTCGAAAACCAACACAACTGGAGAAGCAATTTTCGAACTGGTCAACAGTTACTTTGAAGAAAATGGAATAGATTGGTCTTTGTGTATGGGTGTGTGCACGGATGGTGCAAAATCAATGACAGGAAAATTTGTTGGCTTTTTGGTGCGAGTAAAGAAGATCAACGAGAAAATTGAATGGACTCATTGCTGCATTCATAGACAAGCATTAGCATGTAAGCGTATTCCCGAAGAATTATCCGCTACTTTGAATGATGCGGTAAAAATTGTAAATTTCATAAAATCACGTGCCAAAAACTGCCGTCTATTTCACGTGCTTTGTGAGGAGCTGAGAAGCCTTCATGTTACTTTACTTCTTCACACAGAAGTTAGATGGCTTTCCAGTGGCAAAATTTTGACACGCTTATTTGAATTGAAGTCAGAAGTCCAAGCATTTTTTGCTGATCATCCATTTCACTTGTCCACTTGCATATTCGATCCTCTTTGGATGCAAAGGCTTGCATATTTAGCTGACATCTTTTCAAAATTAAATGAATTAAATCTATCCTTGCAAGGTGCAGTTGTTAATATTTTCGTTGTATATGATAAAATTGAAGCTATGGTAAAAAAAAATTGAATTTCTGGATCCAATGCCTGGAAATGGGTGAGTTTTCTTGTTTCACTTCTCTTAGTAGTTTTTTATCAGAAAACTCAATGAAACTTGATGAAAGCGTTAAAAGAAATGTATGTGAACATCTGCAACATCTTGAACTAACTTTTGACGAGTATTTTCCTAATAGGCGTAACGTCCCTCTCTCAAACAACTGGATACGCAATCCTTTTGAAGGAAATCCATGCTTAGAGAACACCCTGACATTACCTGAAAAGGAAATGCTCATCGAGTTATCCTGTGATAGTTCATTGAAAACTACCTTTAAAGAGCTCTCGTTAATTGACTTCTGGCTCAGTGTAAGAAATGACTATACCGTTTTGTCCAAAAAAGCAATTCGAATTTTATTACCATTTTGTACAACATATCTGTGCGAGAAAGGATTTTCCTCCTATACTTATCTCAAAGATAAATACCGAAGCAGATTGAATGCAGAGCCTGATTTAAGACTCAAACTGTCAGACATTGAACCAAACTTTCACTTTCTTTGTTCCGTCAAACAGCCACAAATATCGCATTAAGGATTTTTTCCCCAATTTAAAATATGCTTAAAAAGAAGTAGTTGGTTTATAAAACTTCTTGTTTATAATTTTTCTTGTAGATGTAGTTTTAACTTTTTATTAATGTTTGCACTTAATGATATTTTACAATTATATTTTTGTTTATTGCAATCAAATGCTGCAAAAAATGGAAAGCAAACATGCTGTTTTTTTTTATTGTTTCTTACATGTTACTAATTTCAACATCAGGGGGTTCGCGAACTTTTTTGCCTGTTCCAAGGGGTTCGCAAAGAGAAAAAGGTTGGGAACCGCTGGTCTAATCCAATACAACGACCGAATTCAGCGGACGCTATTTCTGGAATGTTTGAAAAAGTACTTTTTTTGGAACAACGGGGCGTGCATGATGACTGTGTATATATTTTTAAATTATACCTCTTATAACCACCACTTGTTATAAAGACTTTTTTCTTTGGAACGGAGATGGTCGCTATATCGAGCGTCGACTAGATGAAGTGTAGTAAAATTGGTTTACATTGTAGACTTAGAAGTCATTTGCCTTATGTACCTCCAGTAGACAGCGTTCGTTGTTGAACATTTTTACGTTTCTTCATTCTCCTGAAATGACAGTTTTACCAGTAAAACAGTTGAGTTACCGGATCGAGTTCAGCCCTGTCAAAATAAAGCGTTTCCCTGCATATGAATTATCAAATTATCATGCCGTGGCGCGAGTTTCATTGTTGATGACGTCAGCGTTACTCGATCATTGTCTATTATATATATGAGGATTATACACAGTGAAATCGGTTAGCAGCGAGATCGGTTTATCCTTCCGTTCTTTTTTTTTTTATGTATATATTCAGCACTGTGGTTGCAATACTTAACAATAAGCTAACTTTTGCACTTGTAGCTGTTGCTTTAGTAACTTTTGACACTAATCATATATTGACTGTCTTACTAAGTCATTATCATGCAGGACTGTATTATGTATACATAACGACTGCATTAATAAAGTATGGATCGCAAGTAGTTGGGGAGGCGGTAAGCCGGCCCCCGAAGTCGCATCTTTGCCAAATTTTGGCACAGTTGCTGCTCACGAATTCATACAGGAGACTTGTCGCCAGAAAATCCGTGAAACGGAATGTTTACGCCCATTATTAACGATAACTGAATTTTTGGAATTAAAAAAAAGTCCAATGAGGTAAAAGTTTGAATTTTGAGTCATGAAATTGCTCTTTTCTATAAGTTAATACGGAATTTCACTCTATTTGTATTTCTTTTATTTGAGCTTCACTGCTGAACATGCGCCAGGCTTGACACAGCTTTTATTTTCGAGGTAGACCGTGCAACGCATTTTGTTTATCAAAAAGATGCAAGTATATTGTATATTGTCCCCCCCCCCCCCAAAGAAAAAAAGAACGAGGAGAGTTCGCCCAAATATTTTTTTTTACAAATACAGTGAGCGCCGGTTAATTGAATCAATGGTTAATTGAACCACGGGTATTTGAATCAAACACGCTGCTTACTGTCTGACCATCGATTACATGGAAAGGCTAATATCCGGCTTATAGGCGGAAATGGACGTATCTATTAGTTTATAGGGCTGTAAGTTGGTTTGTTTGAGATGTGCACTTTTGCCTCTCTATTATTTAGCCTTAGTTTTGTAAAAATGAAAATTTGCTCACAGTAGCATTTTTAAAATTATATTCGATCCATGTTCTCACGGCAAAAATTAATTGATTTATTTATTCACAACAAAGTTTTTTTTTTTTTTTTTTTGAGCTTACCATTTTGCTTTTACGTTCCTGAACGAAAGGAAAATATTTTATTTTATTTTTGTTGTTTCCATGGTGACTATTTTTGTTTCCCCTATTTTATTTTTTAGAATGCAATAAATGAATAAGGCACTAGTGACATTATAAAACGCGTGCATAAAAATCCCATCGTTATTTTCCCTTCTCCCCTGCTAGATTCAGTCAGATGGAATCGTCTTTACTTGGCAGATTGCCGAATTACATACAATCCGTGGTCAAACAGTAAATGAATCAAGCGTATGTGACTGATCATTCCCCACAAACACAAGGTGCATCATTAGTCTTTTTTTTCTTTGCCTTATTTCAGTAAAATGAGACTAATGTATTCTTTCTTCATTTATTTACTAGAAAGTCGCCCGTCAAGGTATGACGGGTGAAAATTGCTTCTACATTTGAACGAAGAAATTGCCTGTTTGGCAGGGCTCGATTAAAGTATCGGGCCGCCTTAGGCCAAACGGTTTTTCCGGAGACGCCCTGCAGCCAAACCATATAATTTTAGTTACTGGCTAAATAATTTTTAGCCATTTGGGCGCCCTAGGTTACGGCCTAGTTCGCCTATTCAATAATCAGGCCCTGCTGTTTGGTGATATAGTTTGATAGTTTAAGTTTTAACCCTAAATCCAGTGAATTAACCCAAAACTCCAGTAGACAGCGTTCGTTGTTGAACATTTTTACGTTTCTTCATTCTCCTGAAATGACAGTTTTACCAGTAAAACAGTTGAGTTACCGGATCGAGTTCAGCCCTGTCAAAATAAAGCATTTCCCTGCATATGAATTATCAAATTATCATGCCGTGGGCGCGAGTTTCATTGTTGATGACGTCAGCGTTACTCAATCAGTCTATTATATATATGAGGATTGTAAATAGTGAAAATAGCTGGGTGTTGCACATTTTTACAGACTGTTTTCTCGGGAATAGTCAAATAAAACCAGTGAGACGGAGAGACATGGTGGTCGACGGGATTTCTGCACTCTAGGTTTTTCACCGGTAGCATTAACATGGTAGGAACATTGAGAAGCGAATGCTGAGGACTGTATACTGCCGTGTGCAGGTAAAGGGCAGTAACTACAAATGTTTCATTTTTTTTTTTTTTTTTTGCAATTTTGTTATCTATTGTACGTTATCTTTAGTGTACAAGCTCGCTTATTTGGTTTCCGTTGAAAAAAAGGCGCAAAAAAGACGTCTCATTCCAACATTTCCCTATTGTTTGTATTGAATCCAAAACGCGTTTCTTCCAATATCTCGAAAACGCATTTCTGCAGATACTGCCGTTTACCTGCACACGGCAGTATAGGTATTTTTATGACATTGAAAAAAAAAAAAGAAGAGTGCACACTTTTAATGATACTGTATCGTATTTGACTGAAAATTAAATAAGGTCCTCTTAAATTGTATATAGAGTTCCACATTAAAAAAATAATAATGATACATTTTTGCTTTATTGAATCAGCCGCTTTATGGAATCAAAATTGCTTGAAACAAAGATGATTCAAACAAGCGACTGACATTGTACCACTCTGGTCGTTTGAATCTCTCTCCCGAAAACTTTTTGACATTGAAGTTTCAAAAAGGCAATTTTAGACAATCTGGGGTGATGTTAGGAAATGAAGTTTAGAGGCCTTCCCCGGGGCATTTTTCAAAATTTAAGTATTAAAGGTATCCGACTAGATTCGGAGCAGTTTTTTTTTAAAACACTATTATGAAATAACATTAATGGTTTTTTTAGAAGCAGAATGATCTTAAAACATGTATTTTTCTTAAAAATAAACCATAATATCAATAACTTTTTTTAAATGGGTGATTTTTTGGCAAAAATGACTAAAAATTACCAGTTAGGAGAAACACTGTATTAATAAAAATTAACTAGCTATAAACAATTTGCTTAGATTTTTTCACATGTATAAATATTATACATGAAACAGACCGCAGGTTAAGAAATATTTCAAGAATTTTAAGGTTTATGACAAATTACGTGACTTTATCCAAAAATTTCTCAAAAATTTGCCACCCTTTTTTCGGTAAAAAAAAGCTATAAATCAAAAAATATTTCATCATTTACATAATCTGTGGTCTATTCCACTCACAAGTACTTACAAGACAGGCATGCCAAATTTCATGCTTGAATACTGAATAGAATTTGCAAAATCATGTTTTCCGTAGCCACTATCGAGAAATAATTGCATTCTTCAAAAAACGTAAGTAAAGATTAGACTTAACACGCGTTATACTGCAGACACTTAGTATTCAAATGCTTATAACGTGAGTTCTAATTCGCGTAGATTATAAAACTAAAATGTTTCATAATCTTAAAGAATGGGGCTGTTGAATAAAACTATTTTGAGAAAACGTGAATTTTGGTCGAAAATCGCCTTTTCAACGTAGTCGGTCAACGTAGACGCGATTGAATACATCTGAGGTAGTTTAGGGAAAGAATGGGTTTAGTGACACTCCTCCAGTAATTTTTGGAAACTGAGAATCCAAAAAACGTAATTTTAGACGACTTTTTAATGATGTTAAAAAAGAGGAGGTTTCGAAGTTACGAAATTAAATTTCTAAAACGAAATTTTAGAATGGCTCCAGTGGAAAAAAAAAAAAAAAGAAAAGAAATAGGTTATGGGACCTCCTGGGTCAAATCACTATAATTTAGTTTTTTTTAATAAAAATGATGTGGAATCCCCCCCCCCCCCAAGCAAGTGTACGTCAGATACGTAGTAAGAGGTAAGGTAAAAAAAAACAATCGCCCCCTCCTTGGAAGGCAGTGACGCAACGTACTGCCGGCACTCAAATCATCGAAGAGGAAGCCTCGCCTCCAGAAAACGGGCGCGAAAAAACATTCGAAACGTAACCATCGGCCCCAAACATCGGCAGCGGGGCAAAACATGAGCGATCCATGATGCGCGCCCCGTGACCTGGAAGAGCCCCACTCTGTCCCGGGGAGGGGCCGCCCCACGGATCTTCTCTCACGATATCGATCTGAAGTTGTTCCGCTCGTTCGGGGGGGGGGGGGAGTCGCGTGCGGTTCTTTCGCCAACGAACGGATTCCTTACGCCAAAAGATACCAATTTACGTCGCCCGATGTTTGTACATTAAGGTGGTTCAAAAATACATGTAAAAAAAGTTTATCCTAGATAACAGGACATCTCTCAATATTTTTAGACTTGAGGATAGTGATATACCGAAAGAATTTTAGTTTTCTATTTCAACTGAAAGAGGGTGCTACACCCCCTCCCCCAAACTTCATAAGCATGGGGAGGAGCAGTGGCGCACACAAGAATTTTGCAAGGGGAGGGTACGAGATCGAAAGCCTCATTCTCATATCATACCCCAATTCGCTGTCAAGCATATTGACTTTATTTAATCGATTCTCGAGAACGAAAAACAGTAAAAAATAAACTACTGAATAAATAATTAACATTATTTAAGGAAATGAGCTTAAATAAATAACCAGAAAGCAAAATAATTTACCCTTTTACTTTTTTTATAATTAAAAAATGGATTCAAGTTCATGGAATGTAATTTTAATCTGTAATTACAAAACTAAAAATATGGTTATTACATTGTGTTCATTTATAACCCCCATTTTGCTTCTTAGAGACAATTCATTATAGGAAAAGTTCACAATATTTTTTAAATCTTTTAACATGAGGATTTTATTTTTTCACTTATCATTGGAATTGAAAATATTTTTACATTTGTTTGAAACTATTCTACGTACAGAATACATAAAATCGTAATCAATCAGGAAAAATATCAAGACTTATGGGAGGGGTCCGGACCCCCTGGACCCCTCCCTTGTGTGCGCCACTGGGGAGGAGGGTTAAGAAAATACATTGAACTGAAAAAACAATGCTGCATGTTGTAATATACACGAGTACTATGCACATACATTGCAATAAAATAATTATTTACAAAAAAAAAACAGCTGGGGAAATGAAATGTTTCTAAATTTGTGGCATTTTCTACGTTCCCGCTAATGGTAAATGAAGGGGTCATTGAGCACCGTCTTAAAATTTGAGTAAGAAGCTAAAACTTTTACAGCATAATACTATTAGTAAGTCTAAAAAAATAGGGAGCGCCCTGCACTCTAGCTGAAAAATCCACCCTATTGTACGCATAGCAGCCGATATTCAAAGCTGAAAATTGCTTATGCGTAAAACTCGGAAGGTTTAACATGGATAAATGCAACGCTAAAACTTTAAGTGAAAACTATATGTCTTTTTTTTTTTTTTAACGTAAGCATGGATTTCTTAAATGAGACCTGTGTAGGACCCGAGTTTCGGCGTTCGGAAATCCGGCAAGATCAGAAATTCGAAATAGAGATAAGTTTTATTACCTTTTTGAAGTAAAAGAAAAAAACTGCAATTCTTTTTATTTAAAAGAGGTGGAAGATAACATGCAATATATCAGACAGCTTGGTAAACACATCCAGGAGACTTCAGTTTCGTTCTTATTAGAACTCATTAGCATGGGCGGACTGGGTTCCGCCAGAGGGCGCCAAACTCAGCTTACAAAGGGCACAAAAAAAAAAAAAAAAAGGGTGCAAAAAGAAAAATTAAGGTGAAAAAAAAGAGAGAAAACGAAAAAAAGCTAGTACACAGGTTTACGAGTTTAAAGAAAAGAAAAAAAAAAGGGCGAAGTGAAGTCTTATAGGTTTGTTAGCGCAAAAAAAAAAAAAAAAAAAAAGTTGCCCCCTAAAAATAAAATAAATTTAAAATAAAATAAATTTAAAAATTAAAAAAAAAAGTTTTCAGGCTTGAGGGCGCATCGGCCGGCTGTCCAATCCGCCGCTGCTCATCAATCTGGAATGGTGAATAACCGAGCTGGAGGCAGATGTCACCTCATGGAAGCTGACAGCGTCAACAAACTGAGTTAAAGTGAATTCATCTATCTCACCAGCGAATGTCCGCAGCATGGTGCGGTTCGACTCGAAAAATCTTTGATGTGAGAAAAATTAAAAAATAATGCGAAAACAGTTTGATTGAATTTTAAAAAAATTCTGTGTATTGTCTTCTGTATTGAGAGGTTTCGCCGCCTGTTTGAAGATTAATACTTTGTTAATAAAAAAAAATTTAAGTTGTCCTGAGTGTTATTACTGGTCTAATTATAGGGTACTAGTAGGTAGTACAATAATAATAACAGTAATAACACTCACCCTAAGTGTTATTATTAGTGTCTTCTACACAAAACAGTTTTGTATTATAGAAATGAGAGGCTGAATCATATGAAATATGATGGCTACCTCGAATTACCTTTCAGGCAGAGGCGGCGATTGAAAATGAAAAGTAGGGGGGGGGGGGAGACAACTAAAAGCTCTTGGACTTTTAGCGGTAGCAAAAAAAAAGAGAGAGAGGGAGAGAGAAAAAAAAAGAGAGTACAAAATTTTGTTAGCAGATTTTTGAGAGCAGATGAGAGGTTAATGATGTAAAATCTAGCAACTTAACTCATGTTTTTATTGAGATTTTGATGAATTTTCTACGCGATAACTTTTCTCGAAGAAAAAGATACACATGAATTAGACGTACATTATTTACCCCAAAGTATTTTGAGATGTCACAAAACACTTGGTAATCATTTCACGGAACAAGTATGACTTTTTTTTAAATTTTTTTTTTTAAGTAAAACAATTGATTTACTAATATCTAAACAATGTGAATACATAAACTAAAAGTTACTGCTTGCGTTAAGCAATGTTTCGTGAACAGATATACAAAGTAAAACATATTATGTTCTGAAAATTTTGACATTTCTGCTTTTTTTCAAATTTTAGGTTTTGGTTTCTAAATTGGGGAATAAAATGAACAAATGAACCATAAAAAGGGGGGAGGGCGGATTCCCCCTCTTTCCTAGAATCGCCGCCACTGCTTTCGGGAGTCACAATATCCTCCGCGAATACTAAAATGAGGAGTAGCAGGCGTATCTGATAGAAAACATCTTCGCTGTTAGAATATGACACTGTTCTGTTTCGCGCCGCTAGAGACGGATCGGGTGGCGAGCAGCCGAAACGTGTTCCCGATCCCAAGGAACGCCCCCGTCTTATCTTATTCATAATTTTAGGCACTATCTATCCTATTCCTAGTCACTCGCTGGCAATTCGAAGATGTGAAGAAAAATTATTTTTTGCTTATGCTTTTCCATTTTTGTTATCTGGGCTGGGGAGTCGGAAGGAAAATGACCGACTCCGGTTCAACTCCGACTCCTTTACCCCAAAATAAGTCCGACTCCACAGCCATGACTCGGAGGGAAAATGACCGACTTCGAATTTGTCAAGTCTTCAACTCTAGACTTCGAACCAAAACAATCTGATTCCGCGACCCTGGTTGTGATTAATGCCTGTTGGGAATGGAAGGATATAGCCCCTATTCAAGACAAAAGGAAGACAGGGTGTCCATCTTTCCACCCCCAAGTTCAGTAGCGCAAATCTCCCCCCCCCCCCCTGAAATTTTCTCAACTCTCTTTTCCGTTTTATTCATATATTTTTTAAATTTATTTATTAAAAAAATATTTATTATTATTATTTTTTAAATTATTCTTTACTATTATTATTACTTAATTAGAAAAGTCTGACTTTTAATGACACACACACACACACACACACACACAAACTAAATAAATGAAATAAAATATAAACAGAGTAAAATAAAATAAAATAAATAATTTAAATTGAAAATAAATTTAAATGAATAAATTTAAATGAATAAATTTAAATAAATAAATTTAAAAAAAATTAAAAATCCTTCTCAAAAATTTTGATGGAGTCAACTTGCGCCATAATCCCCCCCCCCCCCCCTTGTGGGCACCCCTCAAGGAAGATGCTCGCAAATGAGCAGGAATCGTACTCTAGGATTCCTACTCATTTGCGAGCAGGATTTCCGACTCTTTCCTGCTTCAACTAGATGGTTAACAACATGCCAATCTATCTCCACTCCTCGAATTTAGACATAGTGTTTCAGGGGAATGAAGGTACAAGCAACCGAGAAGAACAGCTCGACTGAAAACAATGGAAGTCGGAGTTCGGCTTCCAGCCTCCACCAATAGATGTCAGCAGTGGTCTATCTCCACCTCTCAACTTTAGTCATGCTCATAGTATAGCAGAGAGGGAAAGTCTCAAGTATATATATATATAAACTGCTCCAAAAATATTCAATTCTTTCTTTCGTTTTTACTTATTTTCCTGTATCAGCTCCCATTAAAAAGTGTTCAACTCCTTCGTATCTGTTTATTTTCTAAAATCAGGAGCAATTGAAAAGTTTGTGATTTTTTCATGTTTACTTACTCCTAAATTCCGAACCGATTGAAAAATGTAGGTGAATGTGAGGCAAAGTGAAATGGTTAAGGTGACTGAGATTTTTCAAAATGAACAAATCAAAAATTTGGCTTAAAAATTACAGTACAAAAGAAAGAACATCGTATTTACAGTAAAACCTGTAAAGTTGACCACCTTTGTAAGTTGACCACCTGTCTTTGTTGACCGCGTTTGTCAGGAACGGAATTAGTCCTATCTCATATAATAAAGGAAAACCTCTGTAACTTGACCACCTCTCTATCTTGACCACCTGTCTATCTTGACCACTAATGTATGCCAAATTTGGTTTGAAATATTGTAAAAAACCCTTTGTAAGTTGACCACTTGGTTTATTTCTTTGAACTTTCTACAGCAAATTATTTTATTATTTATTTATTTATTTATTTATTATTATTATTATTATTATTTTGATAGCTTTCCAAAAATGTTTTGAATGCTTTGATGAGAGACTAGCATTTTACTAACTAACCAGCAGCATAAAGCTTATGCTGCTCTTTATTCTCCAAACTTGTTTTTCATTTGTTGTTCTATTTGAGATAGCTTTTTGTACTCTGTTCAATGAAAATTAGGTGTCAGTAAAAAAGTTCAAAGTATTTTCTTTTAGCTCGAATATGTTGCAGCAATACAGGAATTGTGCTAAAAAGAGCAGGACAGGATCTATACATTTTGGGCCCCCCTGCAACAAAATATGTTGGGGCCCTCCTTAGTGGCCAGCAGTGTCTATTTGTAGAGTGAATAAGTTTTAGTGCTATTTCTTTTTCTACTTTTTCTTCAATTTCTAGGACCGTTAGCCCCTTTAAAGACACGGGCCCTTGCTCTGCATGTACTCAGATCTGGGCCTGCTAATGAGTAAAGTTACATGTTTCTGGTGCAAGGGATTAAGAGATAGGATATCTTAATTTTGCCTTTATGAACTGGGAGAATCGCGCTTATTGCTCTTTATGCTATAATTTGTACAAAAAAGGCTTGAAAAAGAAAGTTAGTTGAACTTGAGATTAATAAAAAGTATGAAATATTACATTAAAATTAATTGAAAATGGAAAAAGCCAGAGAAAATTAGCCGGCACATATGGAATTTCTAAAACTGTAGTGTCTAATATAGTTGAAAACAAGGAAAAAAATAACAAAATTTTTTGAATAATATTTTTAATTATTGTTTCACTTTCAATAATGTTAAACAATGAAAGTGAGTTGAACAGAAGGAATAAGGGTGAATTACTCAAAAAATGAAAACATGGTGCTAGAAATGACAAAAAAAAAAAAAAAAATTACCACCCTTTATAAGTTGACCACCTGTCTAAGTTGACCACCAAAGTACTGCACCGCGAGTGGTCAACTTACACAGGTTTCACTGTAGAATAAAACTTGCGTTGAAACAGTATTTTTGATTTTTGGCAGAAAATTTGAGCCTTCAAAAAAAAAAAGGGGGGGGGGGGAATTTCACTTTTTTTTCATGGGACAAAGTAAAAAAAAAAAATTTTTCTAATGAAATATTTTCTTTTCGATTATAAAACATATTTTTGATCAAAAGAATTAGTAAATAAAATGTTGAATGAATAAATGAAAAGATAATGAAGCAATAAACGAACAATCAAATGAATAAATCAATTAATATGTGAAGAAAAATAAATGAGCGAGTAAAAGAATGAATGAATAAGAAAATAAGTGAATGAAGGAGTAAGAGAAAATAAGTGAATGAAAGAATAAGAGAAAATAAGTGAATGAATGAATGAATAAATAAGTAAATTATTAAATGAAAGAATGTAAATGAATTAATTATAATAGAAGAAAACGTGATTGATTTCTATGAAATGATTGAGAAAGTAAATGAAACAAACTATTACTGTTTCATTTTGCCCCTAATTGTACAATTAATTTTAAATACAAATAAACTTAATATTAACTAAACTAATACTGCATTGAATATTAGGAGGTCTCAATTAATATTTAAAATGTTAATAAAAAGAACTTTATCATTTTATAGTAACAAAAATATTTTTTTACTTACAACAAAATATTACAGTATGAGTATCAATTATTTAAAATTGCCTGTATTACCAAATGCTTTAATCTTCGGCGGTATTTTTTCCTGACTGGAATAAACTACATATGGTACTATATAGTTAAAATAATACCAGCTAGGAGGAGTTAAAAGCAGAGTAAATATTTCATCATTTCACTTTGCCTCATGTTCCCCTACTACTCTTTCATGTTTACTTATTTTCCAGACTCAGGGTCAATTGAAAGATGTTCAACTACTTTCTATTTGTATATTTTCTAGACTCAGAACCCATTGACCATTGAAAAGTGAAAAGTACTCAACTCTCTCCTATTTCTGATTTTCCAGGATAAGAATCAATTTTTTAAAGGTGTTTATTTCTTTTATATTCGTTTATTTTCTAGGATCAGAATCTGTTGAAAAGCGTTCACGTCGTTCATTTTTGCGCATTTTTCATAATCAGGATCCATCGAAAAGCATTCAATTCTTTCAATTTGGCTAACTTTTTAGAGTACCAATAAAAATTTTCAGTAAGTTACCGCCCTATAGCCAGGGCTAAGGAAGAAATACATGAAATACACCACCAGCTCAGTGATTCCAGCCGAGGACTGCAGTTTCGTGTTAGCACTCATCATCCCGGCATAGGAAAGTGAATGAGCTGGAGGTGGAAAACCTCTTACAGGCAGGGCCCGACTAGCTAAAAGTGGGGTCCAAGGCCCACAATAATTTGGAGGCCGCCTGGAGGCTATTATTTAAAAAATGTGTGTATTTTTTGTATAGTTGTAATGTTATGCATAATTCTTTAAGTAATTCGGAGCCCCTTAGGAAGAGGGGGCCCCAGGCCCAGGCCTGTGCGGTAATCAGGCCCTGCTTAAGGGAGCCAAGAGTGCCAAACAAACTGGTAGCTAATATAGAATTAGCACTGACCAGACGAGTGACCAAAGCAATGGTTCGTTCAACTCGAAGGTTGAAGGCAAGGCATGGTATTTTCAGTAAGCTTCCTATAGCTAGGCCAACTCAGTCAATTCCTATGCCGGGCTGATGAGTTCTAATAAGCACGAAACTGCAGTCCTCGGCTGGAATGACTGAGCTGGCGATGTATTTCATGTACCATTAAAAACGTTCAAACTTGAAGATAGTCCAAGAATTTTCTCGTGTCACCTGAACTTGAGCGTATGGTGACATCATATTTACTGAAAATTATCAATGAACAAAATCATCTTGTTTCAAAAATTAGTTGAATTGAGTGAACTGAACTGCACTCTTTTCTTCACATCGTTCGAATTGACATTTCTACTCTTCGCAGAAACATTTTATCGATCCATGGTTCGTGATTTCTCTGAAACTCAGGGTTGAGACAGACTCAGGATCCATTGAAAAGAGTTCATTTTTCTGAAGTTTAGGAACAAGTAGCCATTGAAAAAAATTTAATTCTTTTATATTTGTTTATTTTACAGAATCAGGATCCATCGAAAAGTGTTCAACTCTTTCATATTCGCTTAATTTTCAGAATCAGGACCAATTGAAAAGTTCAGCTGTTTCATGTTTGCTTATTTTCAGGGGTATGCACGGGGGGGGGGAGGATGAAAGGAAACCTGTTGGCCGGGCCCGAGCCTGAAGACGGCCCGAGATTTTTAAAATGAGGGATGAACTATATGTAGGAACGTAGAGGTAAATAATATGGAGGGGGCTCCGTAAAAGTCATTTTGTGACGGGCCCCAAAAATTTCTGTCCAAAACAAAATTTGCATGTCACCTGAACCTAAACGTAAGCTGCCATATCTGCTGAAAAAATATTGATGAACAAAATCTTGTTTCAAAAAACGTTAATTAAAAAAAAAGATCGGTTTTTACCCTTCACAGAAACATTTATCGATACCCATTGAAAAGAGTTCAAATCTTTCATATTTCTGATGTTCAGGAACAAGTACCCATTAATCAGGATCCATTGAAAAGTTTTCAACTCTTTCATCTTTGTTTATTTTTCAGACTCAGGACCAATTCAAAGGTGTTCAACTCTTTGTTTTCAGAATCAGAAGCAATTGAAAAATACATGAAATACACCGCCAGCTCAGTCAACTTACTGAATATACCTGCCTTGCCTGCAATATTCGAGTTGAACCGAACCATTGTTTCGGTCACTCGTCTAGTCAGTGCTAATTCTGTATTAGCTACCAGTTTGTTTGGCACTCTTGGCTTCCTTAAGAGGTTTTCCACCTCCAGCTCAGTTAGTCCTATGCCGGGCTGATGAGTGCTAATAAGCACGAAACTACGGTCCTCGGCTGGAATTGACTGAGCTGGCGGTGTATTTCATGTATTTCTGCCTTAGCCCTGGCTATAGGGCGGTAACTTACTGAATACAATTGAAAAATGTTCAACTCTTTCATATTTGCTAATTTTCAGGACACTTGAAAATTTTACAACTTTTTCACGTTTGTTTATTTTCCAGCTTCAAACCAAATAAAAAGTATTCAACTCTTTCATATTCGTTTATTTTCCATAATCAGGACCCATTGTAAAATAGTCGACTCTTTCAATTTTGCTCACTTTCCAGAATACCAACTAAAAATGCCCAAGCGTGTACGCAGTCCAAAATCTTTTTTCTCATGTCACCTGAACCTGAGCGTATAAGGTGCCATATCTGCTGAAAAAATATTGATGAACGAAATCTTGTTTCAAAAAACGTTCATTTCAAAAAACGATCGATTTTTACCCTTCACAGAAACTTTTATCGACATCCATATCCATTGAAAAGAGTTCAATTCTTTCATATTTCTGATATTCAGGAACAAGTACCCATTAATCAGGATCCATTGAAAAGTGTTCAACTCTAACATCTTTGTTTATTTTTCAGACTCAGGACCAATTCAAAGGTGTTCAACTCTTCCATTTTCGCTTTGTTTTCAGAATCAAGACCAATTGAAAAATGTTCAGCTCTTTCATATTTGCTAATTTTCAGGACACTTGAAAATTGTACAACTTTTTCATGTTTGTTTATTTTCCAGGCTCCAACCTAATGAAAAGTATTCAACTCTTTCATATTCGTTTATTTTCCATAATCAGGACCAATTGTAAAATAGTCGACTCTTTCAATTTGCTCACTTTCCAGAATACCAACTAAAAATGCCCAGTGGCGCACACAAGGGAGGGGTCCAGGGGGTCCGGACCCCTCCCATAGGTCTTGCTTTTTTCCCCCGATTGATTATGATTCTATGTATTTTGTGCCTAAAATAATTTCAAACAGAAGGCAACAATAATTTCAGTTTTAATAAGTGAAAAAATAAAATCCTCATGTTACAAGATTTAAAAAAAATATTGAGCACTTTTCCTATAACAAATTGCCTATAACAAGCAGAATGGTGATTATAAATGAATACACTGTAATAACCATGTTTTTAGTTTTGTAATAACAGGTCATATTAAGTGACATTTTATGAACTTCTTTAATCCTATGGTGCTTCTGCAACGATGAATTTGCTTTGCTGAATCATTTTTTTTAATTATGAGAAAAGTTAATGCGTATATTATTTTGCTTTCTGGTAATGTATTTAAGTATAGTTCATTAATTAATGCTAATTATTTATTCAATAGTTTATTTTTTACTGTTTTTCGTTCTCGAGAAACGATAAAATCAAGTCAATGTGTTTGACGGCGTATTGGGGGTATGATATGAGAATGAGGCTTTCGATCTTGGACCCTCCCCTTGCACAATTCCTGTGTGCGCCACTGAAAATGCCCAAGCATTTACGCAGTCCAAAATCTTTTTTCTCATGTCACCTGAACCTGAGCGTATAAGGTGCCATATCTGCTGAAAAAGTATTGATGGACGAAATCTTGTTTCAAAAAGTTGGTGCTCTGGTCACGAATCGTCAGTCGTGCTCCCAGTATCGAGTGAAGTGAACTGTGCTCTTTGCTCTGTCGACATCGATTTTTACCCTTCACAGAAACATTCATCGAATCATGGTTCGTGATTTTTCTCAAACTCATTCGCTGATTGTTTCGGGTGACTGTCCTCCTCCTAATCGATAATCTTTGTTTGAATTCGTTTCTGTGTTGGATCAGTTTAAGAAATGTAGGATCCGTTCGGCGAACGGAGGGTTCTAAGTTTTGTGCTGGGATTTGACTTCTGACTACAAACATCGAGATAACTCGAGGCGAGCATTGGTGGCTCTCTTGAAGGAGAGTCAATAGAAATAAATGTGTTGAATTTGAACAAAAATGAGAAAAGAAACAAGAAAGTTCATTAAATGAAAAAATGTAACCCCCCCCCCTCCCCTGACTGCCGATAAAAGTTCGCATTAAAGTTACTGCAGTTCGTATTAAAAAGAACCTCGTGGACCAGAAGACGTCATATAACTTAAATATATTTAAATGGTTCTTAAAAACATGCAAAAGGGGAAATAATCAGAATAACTATAGTTACGTCCAAGGGCGGATCCAGAAATGTTTCAAGGAGGGGCGGTTAATTTTTACAGTGACCTTTTACCAGGGCCGGACTGGGTGGTCAAAGGGCGCGGGAAAGCCGAGTTGAAGGGCGCCGATTTTGCCTCTATAATATATAAGGACTTAAGAGATAGTGCGGACATTTTAAGGGGATAAAAAATCATTGAGAAGTAAATAAAGCCCTTTTTGTGTTACAGAAAATGTCCAAAAGAGAAGTCATATTTTTTGCAAGTTCGACAATAGTAGGAGAGACCCCCCCCCCCCCAAGAGTGTTGGCACACTCCCTTAAATATTACTGATTACCCCCTAGAAAGAGATCCTCCCTAAAAAAGAGAGGAAAGACCCCCAAAATTCCCCCTGAAAATTTGAAGAACGCTGGGCGGGGGGGGGGGGGATATTTTCCAGTTTCTAAGAATGAGAAGTTTTGCTAAATGTTTCTCAATAGGCACTTCCGAAAATTCATTGCTTGTACGTCTTTCTTCTGGAAATGCATCATTCACTAGTTCAATAGCATTAGAAGACAACATTTCTTGCCGTGATACATTATTTTTTATGTTGTCGATTGAATATTTTTCACTGGTATCTGCTGTCGTTTTAAAACATGATGCTGTCATTTTCTCACATAAATTTGTCGATAATTTTGTTTGCAGACGAGTTTTTTCTCCGTGCAATCAATATACATGTCCAAGTTTTTTTTTTTTAACGTATTTTTCCTGCATATCATATGCTAGTTGGTTACTTTCGACAAAATGCTTCTGCAGTTCAAAATTAAAAAGAGATGTACATTACATTTGAAACTGTTATCCGTTTTCAAAGACTTAAAAAAAAATTTTTTGTCACTTTTTTCAATGTGCTAAGGTTTAAAACTCAAAAAGAATAAATTAAAAATATCATTTCATTATAGCATTGTTAAAAATCTTTGCATCTCTGCATGGTGCTTTCTTAAAGCATTTTAGTTATGCAATTATTTTGAGAATAGGAGCGAGTAGTAATGAATATCACAGGTTATGCGGTTAAATAGGTCATTACTAGTTTCTATAAATGTACTTTAAAAAGGAAAATGGTACGTTTTTGGATGAATAGTAATACAAGAAAGGCATTCAGTCATGAACGGAAAACATGATTTTACAAATTGGGTAAGTCAAGAAATATTATAACTTATCAGAAATGAAAATTAATAAAGAGTAATTAAGATGCAGAATTTAGTGCGGATATAACATGAGAAATGACACTAGTGATTAATTAATTTCAGCTCTTTAAAAAGAAAAAAGTCGAATTATGTTTACTCATTTGTTCTGTACTTAAAGTATAATATTATTTTTTTGCATCTCAAACGTCAAATTTGATACGAATTATGCATTTGTAATGAAATCGGCTTATTTACGCTATGATTACACTATGATTATTAACATGATAATGTCATAGCAAATACCTTGAGTCAAAGTTACAAGAAAATACAACCAATCGAACTCTTAACTTATCCAATGCACCTGATTGCCTCTTTGTAGTACGTAATAAATAATATCATTTTGATAACACTGCAACTATTGGGAAAAGCTTAAAAGTTAAATTTTTTGAGAAATCATTTTTTATGTATGGATATGCATTTAAAATTGCTATTATTGTTTGTGACCATTAGAAGGAATAAATAAGTTAACAAAATAAGTTCATTAATTAATAAAACTTTTGCAAGAAAACTCAACGATTTCAATTTAAAAGAACAAAATTTCTTGACCATCTTGTCTAATTTTCCCCTTGCCTCCTTTTTTTTATTTAAGAATTCCTTAATTTTTTCGAAGTAAAATTAAAATTAAAGTTTTTTGTTCTGCAGGGTAAGAAAACAGGAGGGTTTTTCCTAATGATATTTTTTCCCCCATTCTTAAAACACATGATCTAATTTCTGAAAATTCGTTTCAGAAATTCTCGCTATCCAAAGTGTTACATTTTAAAAGTACATAATAGCAAGCGAACATTTTCAAAACGTTTCCACTCATTTTTATGGCATTGTTTCCTTCATGTTTAGAAAATTTTTGAGTGTAAAATTTTGTTTTAGAAAACTGACGCGAATTAGAAAGAGCCGTCATGAAATAAACCAAGGATATCAAAAAAAGAGGGAGAATGAAAAAAAAAAAAAAAAGTTCAGGGACACGCTTGATCTTAATCTGTTTTACTATTTAAAATAATAGTTTTCATTTAATAACACAAGTCACTTAGATTTTATCTTTCAACTTATCTAAGTACGTTGTTTTTTTTAACTATATGTATTGTGGAAAATTTTGCAATATCATTTATTTGTCATTTCGTAGCTCATAGATCATATTACAGTTTTTTTACGAATCATCGATCGTAATTCTATAATTTAAGGTTATACATGAAGGAAAATATTATCACAATAAAAAGAAAATCAAAACTGAAACGAGTAACCTACTGTTGAAAAGATCCTTGGCTTGATGTATCCAATTTTGTTGCAGCTTCAAAATCACTTGTTTACTAACGCTAAAATCTGATCCAAATGACTCTTCGATTCATGTAAATAACAGCAATCGGACATCTGTCGTCTAACTGGATAAAATTTATGATGGTTGCCCTTCCTTATCCAGCAGAAATCTGTTACCACGAATCCCCAAGCATCGCAGATCCTTATCCATAAAACGCATGTTAAAAGGCGTCATTTAAAGCCATAAAACCATTAAAGTCAACGTGTGTGGTCTACATGTATGCTCCTTTTTTTCTACTTATCATTAAGATAGTTAGCCAAAAGCTCTCGTACAAGAATGCTGCGAAAGACCCTCATAAAATGCTTTATTAAGCTTTTATTCTGTGAAAGAAAAAGTGCTGTTTATTTTTTAAGCAATCAAGGGCGCCCATATGCAAAATTTTAGGGGGGGGGGGGGCTCAATAATTTTCCCCATGGTTTAGCAGAATATTTTTCCCACGGAAACCGATTTCAGTTCAGATTAGAGATATTAAAATTTGACATTTTAAATAACGTATTCATTAATGGCTGGAAAAGAAATTTTTATACATTTTTGCAAGGAAAAAAGCACTAAAAGCAAGGAAGTTTTCATTTCTAAGGAGGGGGGGGGGGCTAGAGCCCCCGCTTGCCCTCCTATACGGGCGACCTTGTAGGCAATATACTGTCCTAATATGTGTATAACTAACTGCAGATAGAAAACGAATAAGGTTTTCGATATTTCTCGCATTAGATTTCTAATATAGTCTTTAGTGACTCTTATTAATATTTGTAATACTAGTAGCGTACCTAGCATGGGTGACACTCGGAGCGGTAATTTGTGATATCACCCCCCCCCCCTTTAAAATGGAAAAAAAAAGTTTTTAAATTCTATGTAAATATGAAAATCTTAAATTTTCAGAAACTGCATTTGTGTAAAACAAAGTGTTTTTAGCGGGATAATATGTAGAAGAAAAATAAAAACTATGACTGCTTTTTATGTAACTTGCTCCAGACGCATGTGGGCGTCGAGTGATCTAAAAAGTAAGGGAGTCTATATGAAATTGTTGGCCCTATAATTACTTTAAACGTATCGCACACACAGGGAAAGATAATGGGTTTTCAGTTTGTTGGTATAAGAGGTCACTACTATGCCTAAGTATTGACAATATGAACCTGATTCGGAGTATAGTGATATTAATTCCATGATGTGGGTACTGAGGTTCGGGTGGTCTCACCCCCTGGAAAATTTTCAAATTAGTACTCTTGAAAATGCATTTCAGCTTCGAATTTTTCAGAAACTTGCAATTACACTTTGGGTGTCACCTCCCAGACAGGTCACACCCGGGGCAGACGCCCCCCCCCCCCTTCGCGCCCCTTAGCGACGCCACTAGTAATACCTTTGCGTTTTACTTATTTCCGACATCCTTATGCATTCCTCCTTCAAACTCAAATTTCGTTTCCCACATAATGATTTGTATTGTTTCATTGATGCAAAATTTATTAGTAATAAACTTCGCAAGGAGGGGAGGGGGGTATCGAGCTTCATATACAAAGGGAAAACACAGGTTAAAAAACTTCTCAAAATGATATAGCTAAAGGAAGGCTATATCATTTTGAGCTAAATGGCTAAAAGCTTGAGCTAAAGGGCTAAAATGCAATAATATAACGATTTTATGCAGAAACTCTCATATAAATATTTTTAAGTTAGTACTGTAGCTTACATAAGGGCAACTCCCTCCAAAAGCTACACAGCGCCGCCCCTTTCCCCCGAAAACGTTACCTTTAACATAATATTTATAAAATCTTAAGTGATCCCCCTAAAAATTTCAATGCCAAAGGTTATACCATTACCCTCCTGTGTGCACACCTCTGGCTAAAAGGACTAAGACAGTGAAGGAATTAAATCCAGTTACAGAAACTGGATTATGCTTTGAACACAAATTGACAAAACTTGGTTTAAAATCGAAAAATGTTTTACCTTTAAAACTTTTAGGCATCTTTATTGTGTTGAGTCCGATAATTCCCCAAATGTGCCTCCTAGGACCACTTCGAAATTTTACTATTTTTTTCTCAACTAATTTAGACTTATTATTTATAAAACGTTTTCCCACTTTTTGCAGAACCTCTGCAGGATAAATAAGGGCTATTCAATGCAAATACAAGACACATATTTATTTTTGACTGTCAGTTACGAGTCATACTTTTATTTTGGGAAGGGCGCCATGCAAAAATCTAAGTTCCGAAAAGGGCGCCTTGACCCGAAAAGTATAGGAATCACCGTACAGTCCTGTCTTTTTTTTTTTTTTTTTTTGAAGTGACTAAAAATGCGACATTTGTCATTGTGTGCATCCATCCACTAAAATATTGATTTTATGCGGCTTACTTCGATATAACACTTTTTTTAATGCGCCGATTTCAAAAATTAACATTATTTGTAATCTTACTTGCTTCTATTGCACTCATGATCGTTATCAGAACAGGGAGTCAGGCCAGCTATCCGCTCTGACAGCAACTTAAGGACAGTCAATAAATCAAACCATTCTTGACCATAGATATGTGTGCTGTCACTTTCACCCTCACATCCCTTTTTTATTGAGGAAACACCATGGGTCCGCTTTTTGTCCTCAGAACTGAACCTTGGAGCAAAAGATAAGCCACAAACGGGAGCAGACCGTTTACGAAACGAGGGGGGACTAATTGCTTTTATGAGGGTAATAAAAGGGAACGTTTATATAAAGAAGAAGAACATTGCTTTTGCATGTGAAAATATTCACATACAAAATCACTTCTTGATTCTACATAATTTATTTCCATATTGCTAGAACATTGTTTTGGAAAATAAGAAAACAACAGAAGGGCGCCTTTCGAGAGGGCGCACCGGGAAATGTCCCGGTCAAGTCTATGGCCAGTCCGGGCCTGCCTTTTACTACTTATCTGATACAGCATTTTTATTTAAAATAGCAAACCGCAGCTAAGCATTTTGCGTGGATTGCTACTATAGTGCCTAGAAAGAATAGTGTGCCGATCGGCGCTTTTTCCCCTTCGATTCTTGAAGACAAAATGTATGAAAACCGCTAGAGGGCAGTGCGGTCGAAGTGTACGTTCAATTTCGCGGTGTTTACATTAGTAGACGCGGGATTTTGTTACAATTTAGTTCCGCGTTTCTCTTTTTTACCTTTATTTCGTGAATATTTCATGAAACAGCGTTTAAGGCTTTTAATGGAGGCATCAAAGTTTAATATTAGAAGAAGTAAAGCTTTATCTTGTTTCGTACCAGGGTGCAAAAGTGGATACAAAACATGCAAAGAAAAAGTTTCGCTTTTTAAAGCTCCAGCAGATGAAGAAAAACTAAAGAAGTGGAACTCGTTAATTCCAAGGTTAGATAAAGTTTTTGATAAATATTGCTCAATTTGTGCTCTGCATTTCGAAAAACATTTTATTGAAACGCATAATGAGCATATTATAAATGGTGAGGAAGTTTTGATTCCCCGGGGAAAACTTTTTCTAAAAAGACGAGGCAATTACGACAATTTTCCCAAATCTGCCAACATACTTTACTAAAAAAATACCAAAGCAAAGGTCCATCAGGAATTATGCAGTTAAGAAAAATGTTCCCTGTTTGAAAAAAATAAAACTTGATCTTTCCGCAGATGAAACTGAAATAACCACGTATAAATCTATTATAGATGAAATTGTTCATATTAATTTGCCTAACGAATATTGGGTTTGTATGAAATTTAAAAAATCTCCAAATATTGTAGTTTTTGTATATAATGAAAATTATGTGGAAAATAATATTGACGATAAAAAGATCATTATTGAAGTAGAAGAAAATTTACAAATCAATGCTACTATTTTGGTCAAAGATGTAAAAGTAGATTATCCTGTTCTTCGACTCAGACTGAGAAGCCCTGATAATTTTAATTAGCTTCAAGAATTTAGAAGCAGTTTTATTTTGTAACTAGCGGTACCCGCACGACTTTGTCCGAAGGAGAAAATTAAAAGGTCATTTGATTAGCCTGTATATTTACAAATAATGGATGATGAATTTCTCGCCAATTGGCTATGTTCATTCGCTCTTCCCATGTTACGATTCCACGTCAGGATAATTTCGTAATTTACTCGTCCATCTTATGATAATTCTGCTTCGGAAACTGTTTTTAAAATTTAAAAATAAAAAAAGAACAAGAATTTTCGAAAATTCACTTCGAGGTGCACACCCCCATGCTACAAACTAACTTTGTACTAAATTTCATGAAAATCGGCCGAACGGTATAGGCGCTGTGCGCGTCACAGGGATCCAGACAGAATTCCGGACAGAAATCCAGACAGAGAGACTCGGCTTTATTATTAGTAGAGAAATAAGAGACGCGCTGTTATTGAATACTTAGGGGCCATTCATTAATTACGTAAGGATGATTTTGGCAATTTTTATACTCCCTCCCCCATGTAAGGGTACGTAAGAATTTTCACCCCCCCCCCCCCCATTCTTATGTAAGATTCCATTTCGTTTTTCAAAATGATAAAATAACAAATCTTAAATCGTTACATCACTGGAATCGTTATTAAATTCACATTATTAAATTAAACCTTTTGCGTAAAGAAATAGTTACTGAAAAGAATCTAAACTGAATGTTTTTTCGACTTTTTTTTTTTTGATGTAATATTAATTACAAATAAAACATGCCGTACGCAATGCGACTCCTTTATTGTATTTTACACTATAAATTCTTTGTAAAACAAATAAAAAAACATCTTATCCTAACACGTTTCTTACCTTCCAGACGCAAATGGAACATAATCTCTGCCAAATCACTTGACCGCGCAATGTCTAATGTGAAATATCGACTTGGAAAATATTATGTAAGAATGAGTTTGACCCTCCCCCCAAGTAAGGGTACGTAGAAGCTTTTCCAACCCCCTTCCCCCTTGGGACGTATTTAATGAATGGGCCCTTATAGTCTACTATTTTCATTGAAGTAAGGTAGTTTTATAATAAGGTAATAAGGTAATTTTATATGCTTCAAAAAATAAACGAACACCCATGTAACAATTAGCACTTATTACAGAATTTGTCTTTTGCGCAGAAATAAGTTTAATCCGAAAAAACGGGGTTTTTAAACTGCGAAATCAGCATGCAATCGCTGATTTAAAACGAGTCTGATTGAGGAGCATAACGTACTACTCGAGTGCAGCGCCACCTGGATTTTCCTCAGATCTGACCTCACTTTTTCCCCGCCGATCGGCACACTACTCTTTCTAGGCACTATATTGCTACGTTCCAACCCCCCTCCCCTCTCCCTTCTAGTCACTAAGTAACGAAACAAAGGAAAGCATACTTGAAATATTTAATAACAATATTTAGAATTATTTCTTTAAAAAAGACGAATGTCATGAATGCAAAAATAATACAATTCTTATTAATCTTTGAGTTCCATAGTCCGATCAGATCGAGTCCTCTCCATTGTTAATGCACCGACGGGCTTCGATTCGGTGTTAATCCACCGCCGCCTTTTGTTTCCACTTCACTTCACTCCTTTTCTTTTTTTCCGGCGAGAATTTCGGTTTTTGTTTTTCGCGTCGGCAGAAGAAGAGGCTCTCGAAAACGCAGACGATCGCGCCATCGATCGCGGAGACGAGATACCGGCTGCAGTTGACGCGCCAAAACAATGGATGTTCCTGGAGTCTCTTTGTTGTTCGCCGCCCGTGCTGTCGTGTTCTGGCGGCGATTCCTCGAACATTTAAATTCCATTTAAAGAATTAAGACTTGGGAGGAATGAAATGATGTTTACCTCTGTAAGGCAAATGATTGTTGCGATGATAACTGTAAAACACACATTTGCAATTGCTTGCTCAGACTTTCTTTGGGAGTACTCGCGATTGCTTATTGTTTTCACTTGACCGTAGTCAGCCCACAGGGGGGGGGAGGGGCACCAAAATTTTTGGGAAGGATTTTTTATTTTATTTTAGTTATTAATGTTAATTTATTTATTGATTGATTTTTAATTTAATTTATTTTATTTTATTTTATTTCATTTGTTTGAGTGTGTGTGTGTCATTGGCGTAGCACAGAACTTTTCTAATTAAATAATAATAATAATGTTAAAACAAATAAATAAACAAATGAATAAAAAGTATTTTTAAAAATAAATAAAGCATATTGAGAAAATAAACAAAATAAAAAAGAGAGCGAGAAAATAAAATATAAACAAGGGGAAGGAGGGTTGAAAATAATTTCGGGTAGGGGGATTTGAACCTTTGAACTTGGGGGTGATGGGCACCTCGGACCGTAGTTGGTATTTCTTTGATTTAACTTTTCTTTTCTCATAAGAAAAACTCCTGTGGTAAACTGGCCTCTGCGAGAATGTCCAGGGGGGCCAACAGAAGGGGGGATTATGGTGCAAGTGCCATTAAAATGGGGGGGGGGGGATTAAAAATTTTTTTTATTTAAATTTATTTATTGATTTATTTTTAATGAAAATTATTTATTTTATTTTGTTTATATTTTGTTTAATTTATTTATTTAGTTTATGTGTGTGTATGTATGTCGTTAAAACTCAGGACTTTTCATTAGAAAAACCCTGAGTAAATAAATAAATTCATATGAAAATAAGTAAATATAAAAATAATAATAATAGTAAATAATAATTAAAAATAAATAAATAAAAATATTTCAAAAAATAAATAAATTAAAAAAGAAAGCTAAAAATAAAAAAGGGTTGAGATTTTTTTTTTGGGGGGGGGAGGGGGATTTGCGCTGTTGAATTTGGAGGGGGGCACCCCTGAGCATGTCCTGGGCGTTGGCGTCCATGTCCCCTGAAGTGGATATCATTTATACCCTGCTCTCTCGACTTTACAAAATCCACTTTGGACATTTAGTATCCAACAACTGGCATTCATATGAGTCTTGAGGTCTTGAGTTCAAATTACGTTTTTCGCAATTATGATTGCTATAGGAGCCATTAGTATAAACCCGACGTTTCTTGAAAATACAAATCCGTATTATCGCAATACGTGATTGCGAAAAACATAATTTGAATTCAAAAAGTCAAAATTCAAATGAATACCAGGTCTTTCTTTTTTATAAAATTATTGCAAATACATTCGAAATAACTTTACGCTCCATAGTCCCCTGTGCCTATCATAGAGCTAGTATACAGCCAGAGTGCGTGCTTCTGAACAATGCGAAACAAGAACTAATTACTATTATAAGCAAGAACTATAATTTATTAGAGCTCTCTCCCTCTCTCTCTCCCTCATTCACGCAGTAAGAGGATGGAAGAAGCTGTTACTAGTTCGTACTTTTACCAGTGGCGACGTTACGGGGGGGGGGGGGATCACCCGTCTGGAGAGTAACACCCAAAGTGGAATTACATTTTTAAGACTACAAATTTGAAAATTTTCGGCGGGAAAACCACCAGACACCCCCCCCCCCCCTTTTTTACATGTTTTTGTACATTAGCCCACTTTCAATTAAATTTCCTTATGACACAAATGTAGTTGTTTCTGAAAATTACACGAATTTCCTGCTCTACATAAAATTTTATTATTTTTTCTTTTGCGTTTTTGAGGGGAGAGGGGGGTGACACCCAAAATTACCGCGCCCGGGTGTGACCCATGCTAAATACGCCATTGCTTTTACCTGATACATTTTTCTAAAATATTTTCCAAGACCGGAAACTACCGAAAGTGGAAAATATTCCCAATTTCGAATCGATGCCAGGGCGCAATTTCGAGGCTCGTAAACCAACAGTCATCAAAACATGCACTTTCCGAAAACGGAATAAAATCCAGCCTTCCACCACCCCTCGATCGAACGGGCCCGTTCTGCGCGTGCGCTCTCTGGAAATATACATCTCCGCGGGAGCGCCTAGCAACGGGGACTAGCCAAACTATCCTGTTGCCATGACGACAGATGTGCTCTCTCTCTCTCTCTCCGGTAGATGCGGAGAAATGTTGCTGCTCCCTTCGAAGTTGGTCTCAATTCACACAATTCACAAGCACGATTTCTCTTTTGCTTTTTTGAAAAATGTTTGAACCAGGAATTTGGACCGGAACCGAACCGAAAAAAAACCCCTTTATTTTGTCCGGAACAAAAACCGGAACTGAACCGAAAACCGAAAAACATTTATTTTGTCCGGGATAAAAACCAGGACTGAACCTAAAACCGGAAAAAACCTTTATTTTGGCCGGAACCGAACCGAAAACAGAAAAAAACATTTATTTTGGCCGGAACAAAAACCGGAATCGAACCGAAAACCGGGAAAAAAATTATTTTGGCCGGAACAAAAACCAGGACTGAACCGAAAACCGGAAAAACATTTTTTTGGCCGGAACCGAACCGAAAACAGAAAAGAACATTTATTTTGGCGTGACGAAAATCCGGAATCGAACCGAAAACCGCGAAAAACATTTATTTTGGCCAGAACGAAAACCGGAACCCAACCGAAATCTTTATTCATCAACGTTTATTTATCGAACTTGCCAAAGACAATATAATGATGAGACTGCTATAGCTATAGATTTCGTACTTTAAGGCAGAATCAAAGGAAGGAAAAGAAATAAATAAAAACGCTCTCGCGTTTCTTTCTTTCTTTTTTCTTTTCTTTTTTTTTTTTTTTTTTTTTTGCGGTGGGTTTTTTGATAATATTTCAAAAGAAAAAATACGATCGGTAAAAAATAACAATATAAGAGATAATTTATTATAATATATTCGAAAACAAAACCCACAGAACACAGAATGATTTTGATGAAAACATTATAGCTCGTTTGAGGATGTGAATAATTTAGTTGCACTAAAAGCGCATTATCATACTGCTTGTATGTCGACATTTTATTACTATTTTCGCGTGGTTTTTTTGCAATCCCTATGTTTAATGAATTTTCAATTTTTTAATTTAAGAATTTAACATGGGAACTTACATTTTTTGAGTAATTAAAGTGTAAATTTTAATAAATAGCTTAAAGGGTTTACGTAATGATGATTTTTGTATTTTTCAAATTCGAACTTTTTCGTTTATTTATTTATTTTTTTTTTTTTTTTTTTCATTTTCTGCAAAATTTTCTCATACTACGGTATATATTTCGTTATACCATCAGAAAGTAGAGGTTCCAACGAAAGTCACACGCACCGATATTTTTTTTTAAATCAGATATTTTGACGTGAGATTTTTTGATTGAAAATTATGATGCTTTTTTAATATTAAATCAAAAAAAGAAGAAATAATAAATATTTTAAATTAAAAAAAAATGCAACGTATTTGAGACATAAAAAGGTAACCACCAAGTTTCGTGAAAAAAAATCGTTTTTTTGTGGGAGATAAAAATAAAAAACCAAAATGTCGATTTTTTGAATTTTTGCATTGATTTTGAGGTTATGTAAAAAAAAGTGCAAATACCAAAGTTGTAGATCTTTTTATTACCAACAACTTTGTTATTCACTTTTTTCGACAGGACTCGTAGTTTTGCCAGAAATCGTAATAAACCGTTTTCCCCCCTTAAACCCCCTACTTCCTCCTTCCCGAACAGCTTTGCCTGTAGTAGAAAATTAAAAGGTCATTTGGTTAGCCTGTATACTTACAAAAGATGGATGATGAATTTCTCACCAATTTGCTATGTTCATTTGCTCGTCCATGTTATGATAATTTGCTCGGTAAAACGTTCTTAAAATTGGAATAGAAAAAGAACAAAGTCGAATTTTTGAAAAATCGCTTCGAGGGGCACACTCCTATGCTACAAACTAATTTTGTGCCAAATTTCATGAAAATCGGTCGAACGGTCTAGGCGTCACAGAGATCCAGGCAGAGACAGATCTGGACAGAGAGAGATCCAGACAGAGAGACTTTCAGTTTTATCCTCATGCAGTAAACTCCCGATTATCTGCGGAATAGGGTGGCACGGTAACCGCGGATAAGCGAAAACCATGGATAATCTGAACAATGGGTAAAAAACAATACTACTGTATACAATAGCTAAAAAATATGAATAAAACTCAAACATACATTTAAGTTATAGCCAAAAACATTGCTACATTGCATCTACTAACATTGAATGTAAAAAAATATACGCATTTAAAGCTAAAAACGAACAGTAACACACAATCATAAGTTTATTTATTTATTTATTTAAACCCCACCAATCACCACCGTACCAACCCCGGTGAGGGTTTAACCGGATGTGGTGACTGGGGGAACATAACAGATCACGAGCGACACTCGCTGGAACAATTTTGAAATTACAAAAACCAATAACAATAATAAGATGACAAACAATAAAAAGAACTAAATAAAAAGAACTAATATACAAGTGAAGAAGCTAAATAAGACTTGGATGGCTGGTAAATACAATGTAAATGGCAGTTTTGAAAGTTTTTAGGCTGGATATTTAAAGTCATCTGCTTGAGTTATGAGAAGCGACATTATTTTATGGATATTCTTGCGTGTAACTGGATGAGATAGAATGTGTGAAATATTTTTGGAGAAATAAAAGTTGGAATTGTAAGTGCAATGGAAAGAGCTGGTTGGAGGACAGTTGAATATGTAATGTTCAGGAGTTCCAGGTTGACTGCATACACATAATGGTGAGCTAATTAACTTAAATCTGTGTAGATACAATGGAAATGGTCCATGTGCACTGAGAAATTGTACTTCTACTGGATGTTTGCTGCGTTGTTTTAGTTTTACTTTGGCAGGAAATCATGAACTCTCCGACCAGTTTCTGCAGTGTCCCAGATTTCCTGCCAATTTTGAAGAAGTTCAGACCAGAGTTAACCGTTAAAAAAAATAATAAAATAAATTGTGAAAAGATCCGTGGATAAACCGAGCCGCGGATAATCCGACCGCCAATAATCGGGAGTTTACTGTAAATATAATAGCGAATGATCGAGTAACGCTGACGTCATGAAACTCGCTCGTGATAATTCGATAATATTTTTGGTAATATTTGACATGGCAGGAAAATGCTTTATTTTGACAGGGCTGAACTGGATCCGATCCCTTGACTGCTCTACCAGTAAGACTGTGTCATTTCAGGGGAATGAAGAAGCGAAAAAGTGTTCAACAATGAACGCTACCTACTAGAGTTTAGGGTTAATCCACTACACTAGAGTTAGGGTTGCAATTTCAACTATCAAAATATCAACAAACAGGCAATGGCTTCGTCCAAATGTAGAAGCAATATTCACCCGTCATACCTTGACTGGCGCTTTTCTAGTTAATAGTAAAAATGCACAACTAATAAATAACTGTCCGGATTAAGCAAAGTCCGGTTTAATAGGGTCCGGATTAATGAGCGCTTACTAGATGAGCGTATCAATTTTCACCCGTCATACCTTAACGGGCAGTATTTTCTAGTTATTAGTGAAGATAGATAATAAATAACTGTCCGGATTAGGCGAAGTCCGGTTTAGTAGGGTTCGGATTAATTAGCGTATCAATTACTAAATGAGCGTATCAATTTTTACCCGTTATACCTTTAAGGCAGTATTTTCTAGTTATTAGTAAAAATGTACAACTAATAAATAACTGTCCGGATTAAGCGAAGTCCGGTTTAGTAGGGTCCGGATTAAAGAGAGTATCAATTACTAAATGAGCGTATCAATTTTCACCCGTCATACATTGACGAGCAGTATTTTCCAGTTATTAGTAAAGATGTACAAGTAATAAATAACTGTCCGGATTAAGCGAAGTCCGGTTTATTAGGGTCCGTATTAACGAGGGCTTACTAAATGAGCGTGAAGCCGCCGTGTCGAAAAGAGAATCTCTGGGAATGTCTGTTTGCATGGGGTCTGTGACTTAATCATCCATCCATCATTCCGTTTCAATTAGGCGCGCCAGTCCATCAGGCCGAGTGGCCGCGACTCGGCCGAGCGGCCAAGGGATAAATGATTCTTTTTTGTGCCCTTTCTACTCGAGACGGAATTGAAAACCGATGTCGAGGGGCGTTGTCTGCGATCGACTGCCACAGTTCGATAACCCCACGCGACCATTTTGCCACAGATCGATGGGAACGCCGCGGAAGATACCGTTCGGTGGATTTTGCCACCTTTCAGTACCCTTCTTCGCAATCGAAAGTTTCGTTAACTTCCAGGGGTGCCCCCACCTTTTCTCAACCCTTTTTCCCATTTTTTAATTCTTTATCTCTTTTTTTTAAAATATTTTATTTTATTTATTTTTTAAATATTTTTATTCATTTATAAAATTTTTTTAGTATTATTATTATTACTTTATTAGAAAACTTCTGTGCTGCGCCAATGACACAAACACACACACACACACCCAAAAACTAAATAAATAAATAAAATAAAATCTAACCAGAATAAAATGAAATAAAATAAATAATTTAAATTAAATATAAATGAAAAAAAATAATTTAAATAAATAAATAATACAAAATTTCGAAATCCTCTCAAAATTTTTGATGGCGCCTACTTGCGCCATAATCCCCCCCCCCCCCTGTGGGCACTCCTGTTATCTTCAATGGTCTCTAACATTCCAACATGGGTTTTACGGAACCATAGGGTTCCCTGGAAGTTTGAACGAGCTATCGCAAGTAATCACTTTTGCTTTGCCAAAGTTCCAACATTCTATCGAACCACGGGAGCGGGCGAAATCTTACGGAAAGGGGTGAACCCAGGGCCGCTGAGAGCAATGGCGGGCCCCTTGTCAGTTATGTTGCTGAGCCCCTCCCGCCCCCCCCCCCCCAAAAAAAAAAAAAAAGAAAAAAAGGGAAGGGGAAAAGAAGAAAAAAAAGGGAGAAAAGAGAAGGGAAAAAAAAGAAGGGAAAAAAAGGGGGAGGGGGGAGAAAAAATCCCCCCCGAAAGATACATTAGAAAACAATTATCTCTACTTTTAGTACCACAACAGTAAATACCAAAAGAGAAATTTTACTTAAATCTTTACATTTTCCCTTTTTTGGATCCCCCTTTTCTTTCTTCCTTTCTTTTTTCTTTCCTTCTTTTCTTTCTTTTTTTTGCGTCAGTGTCGCCGGGCTCCCCCAGGACCGGGCCTCTAGTTTCCGACTAGGCTGACATGGCCTCTTGTCGGGCCTGAGTGCACCCGCAAGTAAATCGTTTAAAAAAAAAATATTTCTTAAGTTTTTAAAAATTTATTTTTTCATTATAATTTCTCTTTAATTTTTATTCATTCATGTGATTTTTTTTTTAACTTTATGAATTTCTTCTCATTTCTTTTAAGTTTATTATTTATTTATTTATTTTGAAGCGAATTCTTAGTTACATTTTCGTCTTTTTTAAAATCATTTAATTTAAAAGTTTTATTTCTCTGACCACAATATTTTTTGTTATTTGTCTTTTATTTAAAACTAGTGGTACCCGCACGGCTTTGCCCGTAATAGAAAAATCAAAAGGTCTTTTGGTTCGCCTGTATATTTACAAATAATATAATGTATGGTGAATTTTCTCGCCAATTGGCTTGTACCCATGTTACGGTTCCACGTTATGATAATTTCGTATCTCGCCAATTGGCTTGTGCCCATGTTACGGTTCCACGTTATGATAATTTCGTAATTTACTCGTCCATATCTTATGATATTTTTGTTCTTAAAATTGGAATAGAAAAAGAACAAAATCGAATTTTCGAAAAATCGCTTCGAGGTGCACACCCCCATTCTACAAACTAACTTTGTGCCAAATTTCATGAAAATCGGCCGAACGGTCTAGGCGCTATGCGCGTCACAGACATCCTACAGACATCCTACAGACATCCAGACATCCAGACATCCTCCGGACAGAGAGACTTTCAGCTTTATTATTAGTAACTAGTGGTACCCGCACGACTTCGCCCGTAACAGAAAAATTAAAAGGTCTTTTGGTTCGCCTGTATTTACAAATAATGTATTGTGAATTTTCTCGTCAATTGGCTTGTACTCATGTTACGGTTACACGTTATGGTAATTTCATAATTTAACCATCTTATGATAGTTTTGTTCTTAAATTTGGAATAGAAAAAGAACCACATCGAATTTTCGAAAAATCGGTTCGAGGAGCACACCCCCATGCTACATACTAACTTCGTGCCAAATTTCATGAAAATCGGCCGAACGGTTTAGGCGCTATGCGCGTCACAGACATCCTACAGACATCCTACAGATATCCTACAGACATCCAGACATCCTCCGGACAGAGAGACATTCAGCTTTATTATTAGTAAAGAAGATGAATTTGATTTCATTAAATTAAAATTAATATTTTTTTAAATATAAAAATAATAATAAAGTATTAAATTGATATTACTTTTTAAAATTAACTTAATTAATTTTTTTAAAAAGCAGGGGTGAAACTGCACCCCCTTGCATCCTTCTGCCAGCAATCTTAGGTATGAACAAAACTTCAATATTTTTTGTGATATATGCTTTATAGATAAGTATTTCGTAGTTCGTCCTGTGTTTAATATTAATTTAACTTAATTTATATTGCACTAGTGGTACCCGCACGGCTTTGCCCGTAATAGAAACTTATAAAGGTCTTTTGGTTCGCCTGTATATTTACAAATAATATAATGTATGGTGAATTTTCTCGCCAATTGGCTTGTACCCATGTTACGGTTCCACGTTATGATAATTTCGTATCTCGCCAATTGGCTTGTGCCCATGTTACGGTTCCACGTTATGATAATTTCGTAATTTACTCGTCCATATCTTATGATATTTTTGTTCTTAAAATTGGAATAGAAAAAGAACAAAATCGAATTTTCGAAAAATCGCTTCGAGGTGCACACCCCCATTCTACAAACTAACTTTGTGCCAAATTTCATGAAAATCGGCCGAACGGTCTAGGCGCTATGCGCGTCACAGACATCCTACAGACATCCTACAGACATCCAGACATCCAGACATCCTCCGGACAGAGAGACTTTCAGCTTTATTATTAGTAACTAGTGGTACCCGCACGACTTCGCCCGTAACAGAAAAATTAAAAGGTCTTTTGGTTCGCCTGTATTTACAAATAATGTATTGTGAATTTTCTCGTCAATTGGCTTGTACTCATGTTACGGTTACACGTTATGGTAATTTCATAATTTAACCATCTTATGATAGTTTTGTTCTTAAATTTGGAATAGAAAAAGAACCACATCGAATTTTCGAAAAATCGGTTCGAGGAGCACACCCCCATGCTACATACTAACTTCGTGCCAAATTTCATGAAAATCGGCCGAACGGTTTAGGCGCTATGCGCGTCACAGACATCCTACAGACATCCTACAGATATCCTACAGACATCCAGACATCCTCCGGACAGAGAGACATTCAGCTTTATTATTAGTAAAGAAGATGAATTTGATTTCATTAAATTAAAATTAATATTTTTTTAAATATAAAAATAATAATAAAGTATTAAATTGATATTACTTTTTAAAATTAACTTAATTAATTTTTTTAAAAAGCAGGGGTGAAACTGCACCCCCTTGCATCCTTCTGCCAGCAATCTTAGGTATGAACAAAACTTCAATATTTTTTGTGATATATGCTTTATAGATAAGTATTTCGTAGTTCGTCCTGTGTTTAATATTAATTTAACTTAATTTATATTGCACTAGTGGTACCCGCACGGCTTTGCCCGTAATAGAAACTTATAAAGGTCTTTTGGTTCGCATGTATAATTACAAATAATGTATGATGTATTTCTCGCCAATTGGCTTGCCCATGTTACGGTTCCACGTTATGATAACTTGGTAATTTACTCGTCCACGTTATGATAATTTTGCTCGAGAAAATGTTCTTAAAATTGGAATAAAAAAAAAGAACCAAATCGAATTTTTGAAAAATCACTTCGAGGTGCACACCCCTATGCTACAAACTAATTCTGTGCCAAATTTCATGAAAATCGGCCGAACGGTCTAGGCGCTATGCTCGTCACAGAGATCCTGACAGACAGAGAGAGATCCGGATAGAGAGACTTTCAACTTTATTATTAGTAAAGATTAATACTAATTATTTATTTATTTTTTAACGTCAAAAAAATATCCGATGAATTCTTTAAAATTATTTCTCTTTCTTCAACTGACAGGGGGTGCAAGTGCACCCTTGTACCCCCTACCTGCCAAATTATTTCCGTTTATTCTACGGGAGCTCCTGGAATGTCTGCAAATGGAATGCCTCCTTGAAATTTCTTATAAGAGTTTTGACTCAGCTTTCCACGGACATAGCTATTTTCGTTAGACCTACTTATTACCTGGGCATAAGTTTTTGTTTAAGTGAGTTTATTGATTTGTTTTGATGCGGTTCATTTGGCTGAAGATTCCTCGCAAACTAGCGGAAGAGTGCGGGAAAATAGATATCTCGAAAGCTTGTCTTTCTGAGGTTTTGGGGATCGATTCTGATGTACTTCTTAACGCTGAAAATGTTTGAAAGGTAAATTTCGGCGGCTTTTTGTTACGTAATCTTAATAATACAGATTCCTAAACTAATATTCCTAATTAATATTTTAGGCTTTGATTTTCTTCTTAAATTTTACAGTTAAAAAAATAACCCTGCTGACATTTTTATTCATATATTCCTTCTTTATATAGCACTGCGGAGGGATTTTTTTTTAGTTTTTGCATCATCAAAATGAAATAAGTTCCACCTTTTCTGAAGACTGGAGATTGTATGACGATTGCCTTGAATTTTATAATTCTACTAGTGGTACCCGCACGGCTTTGCCCGTAGTACAAAATGAAAAGGTCATTTGGTTCGCCTGTATATTTACAAATAATGGATGGGGGAAAGCTCGCCAATTGCTCGCCCATGTTACGGTTCCACGTTATGATAATCTCGTAATTTTTTCTTTCACGTTGTGATCATTTGCTGGGTAAAATGTTCTTAATAAAATTGGAATAGAAAAAGAACAAAATCGAATTTTCGAAAAACCGCTTCGAGGTGCACACCCCCATGCTACAAACTAATATTGTATCAAATTTCATGAAAATCGGCCAAACGGTTTAGGCGCCGTGCGCATTACAGACATCCAAACAGAGATCCCGATATCCAGACGGAGAGACTTCGGGCTTTATTATTAGTAAAGATTATCATGAGTTGTACGATAAGGATAAATTATTATAGTGTAAATGATGTCCAATCAGAGTGAGCCTATAGCTGAGAGGGCGTGTCATTTCGTTTTTATACAACGAATATTTTCTCGCATTTTCGTTTACGCGTGTGAAAATTAATTTTGTTCTATCTGAACCAACAAAAGGAAGACAAAGAAAATTATTAGGGAACATAAATGTGGCAGTTATTGTTTCACGAAAATCAATAGAATTTCTGAAATTTTTGCTAGAATATTTTTCGAAACTTTTTTTTTAGTTTAGTTCATAACAAATATATATTCCTAGGACATTTGATTTTTTTGGTTTAGCTGAAACCTACAATCTTTACCCAACATTGAAGGGCGAGTTGCAAGTACTGAGTCCCTCCTCTCCTGTAAATTGAAAAAAAAAAAAAATCAATATTTTCTTCTTTCTTTTTATTTTCCTAACCTTTTTCTAGTTTAATAAAAAACAAACATATATTTCAAAAAAATTTTAATTCCAGTTTATAGCGAAAACCTACACACTTTTCCCAACATTGGCTGTAGAACTGCTACTACAAAGTCCCTCCTCCCCTGAAAATTGAAAAATTTTCGATATTCTTCCTTGTTCTTAAAGATTTGTCCCAAGAGTTTTCTTAAACCTTTTTCTATTGTAATTTATAACAGACATATATTTCCAGGAAATTTTGTTCCAAGGTTTAGCGAAAACCCGCACACTTTACCCAATATTGGATGAATGGAGAACAGCTACCACAAAATCCCGCCTCTCCTGTAAATTGAAGAATTTTCGATATTTTTCCTTCAATTTGCCATCGATTTTTTCCTTTTTTGTCATGTTTTCCAAGCATTTTCTAAAACGTTTTTATAGTTTAACTAGTGATACCCTCACGGCTTTGCCCGAAATAGAAAAAGCAAAAGGTCTTTTGGTTCGCTTGTATATGTACAAATAATGTATGGTGAATTCTCTCGCCAGTTGGCTTGTACCCATCTTACGGTTCCACGTTATGATAATTTCGTATCTCGCCAATTGGCTTGTGCCCATGTTACGGTTCCACGTTATGATAATTTCGTAATTTACTCGTCCATCTTACGATATTTTTTTTTCTTAAAATTGGAAAAAAAAAAGAACCACATCGAATTTTCGAAAAATCGCTTCGAGATGCACATCCCCATGCTACATACTAACTTTGTGCCAAATTTCATGAAAATCGGCCGAGCGGTTTAGGCGCTATGCGCGTCACAGACATCCTACAGACATCCAGACATCCTCCGGACAGAGAGACTTTCTGCTTTATTATTAGTAACTAGTGGCACCCGCACGGCTTCGCCCGTAATAGAAAAATTAAAGGTCTTTTGGTTCGCTTGTATATTTACAAATAATGTATGGTGAATTTTCTCGCCAATTGGCTTGTACCGACGTTACAGTTCCACGTTATGATAATTTCGTATCTCGCCAATTGGCTTGTGCCCATGTTACGGTTCCACGTTACGATGATTTCGTAATTTATGATAGTTTTTTTCTTAAAATTGGAATAAAAAAAGAACCACATCGAATTTTCGAAAAATCGCTTCGAGGTGCACACCCCCATGCTACATACTAACTTTGTGCCAAATTTCATGAAAATCGGCCGAACGGTTTAGGCGCTATGCGCGTCACAGACATCCTACGGACATCCTACAGACATCCTCCGGACAGAGAGACTTTCTGCTTTATTATTAGTAAGGATAAGGAAGAAGATAATGTATGGTGAATTTTCTCGCCAACTGGCTTGTACCGACGTTACGGTTCCACGCTATGATAATTTCGTATGTCGCCAATTGGCTTGTGCCCATGTTACGGTTCCACGTTATGATGATTTCGTAATTTATGATAGTTTTTTTCTTAAAATTTGAATAAAAAAAGAACCACATCGAATTTTCGAAAAATCGTTTCGAGGTGCACACCCCCATGCTACATACTAACTTTGTGCCAAATTTCATGAAAATCGGCCGAACGGTTTAGGCGCTATGCGCGTCACAGACATCCTACAGATATCCTACAGACATCCTACAGACATCCTCCGGACAGAGAGACTTTCTGCTTTATTATTAGTAAAGAAGAAGAAGATTAAAAATGGAAAATTTTATTCCTCTGTGTTTAGCGAAAACCTACTGGATGGAGATCAGTAACTTCTGAGTCTCTCCTCTTCTGCAAATTGCAGAATATCGATATTCTTCCTACTTTGAATGAGTTTTTTCCAAGAATTTTCTCAAACCTTTTTCTTTTTTAATTCATAACCAACATACATTTCTAGGAAATTTTATTCCAGGTTATCGCGAAAACCTGCACACTTTTCTCAACATTCGGTGGAGAACTGCTACTACTAAGTCCCTTCTCTCCTGCAAATTGAAGAATTTTCGATATTCTTCCTTCTTTTTATAAAATGCGAGGACTCTTAAAAAGATCGGCTGCAGATTTTATTGAGGCTGAAATTCTTCGAAATGTTTCGCACTTCTCGTCGCTCCGGGTAAGTGATGGGTGCCCCCTTTCCCATTTTGGAGCCGATCGTGACTTCGCACTCGTTGCCACAGCATGAAAAGAAATTCGAGGGGGGGAATGAATCTTTTTCTTGTCGAAGCGGTCACGGGGAAACGAAAGCAAAAGAAAATGGTATTTTCTTTCTTCTTTGAATGTGTGCAACAGTTAAACTCTCACAATTTCGATTTCAAGTTTATTTTTTAGTTTTTTTTTTTAAATAAATTTGTGAACAAGCAATGGGGAGTGCAAGCGTCGAGTTACAAATGGAATGTGTGAAATGTTGATTGTTACTTGATTTGGCGATCATTAATGGCGATTCCAATTGGTGGCGATTCACGGTCTTTTTTTTTTTACTTTCATTCTTCTAAACTATTTTACCTTACAATATATTATTTATCTCTTAATTAATGAATTATTTCACCTCTCTTTCATTCAAATTATTTTGAAAACTAAATTCATCTTTCAAACTGCTTCTTTATGTATTCATTTTGAGAAAACTACATTTTAATGTGTTTGTAAAGAAATTTTTCCGACACTGACGGCAATGCTATATAGATGTTGGCAAGGGTGCTCATATGCAAAATTTTAAGGGGGGGGGGGTCAGATATTTTCCCCATGGTTTAGCAGGATATTTTCCCCATAGGAACCGATTTCAGTACATTTGACATTTTTAATAACTTATTAATTACTGAAGAATAAATGTTTTACATTTTTGCAAAGAAAAAAGTACTAAAAGGAAGTTTTAATTTCAATGGGGGAGGGGGGTTGAGCCCCCTCTTTCCCCCATATGGGAGCCTTTGGATGTTGGGTATCCGTTTTCTACTTTTACTTTACAAAAAAAAAAAAAAAAAAAATTGACAACACTGTATCTGGTCAAATACTCTAAAGTAACTGTTTGGAATGAAAGAAAGTCTTGAATACTTAGTCGAAATTTCTCGTGTTACTTAATAATGTTCTGTACGACGTAATAAGTCATAGAAATCTTGTGCTGTAAGAAGATAAAAACGAGCTGATGTGTGCATCACATGACTTCCTTTTACACCAATTTAGTGTTATTTCTCCATTATTGGCAATTTCAATGTGATTCAAGAGTTAACTCTCTAAATATCACCAACAATGGCCACATTAAAACCAGATTTTTTTAAAAAAAATCGCCAAGTTGGCGACTAAACTCGGCGACCAAAAGACTGGCGATATATCGCCAAGTGTCTGCCAAATTATAACACCACTTGAGTTTGCATCGAATTTAACAGTGATTTCCCCCCAAAAAGGGGCAAAAGACCCCTTTAGAAACACCCGAATGCAACCAAAAAGGGAGGTGCACAACTAGACCCCACTAGGAGTCTAGGTACCAAATTTCAACTTTCTAGGACGTACCGTTCTTGAGTTATGTGACATGCATACACACATACGCACGTACATACAGACGTCACGAGGAAACTCGTTGCAATTAACTTGGGAAACATCAAAAATGGATATTTCGGGCGTCTATACGTTCTTAGGTACATATGTACGTGTGGTCGGGTCGAAAATAAAACTCAACAGTCATTTGAGGGTGAGATAAATGGAAATTAAGACCGATTTTTGAGTGAAAATTTTTTCACGAATACAATACTTCCTTTTTTGTAAAAGAAAGTAAAAATGAATGGTTTTCAAACATTTAGGGGTGATTTTCAAAACGATTGACAGTTAGGTGTCCTGACTTTATCCATTCATTTTTATGTTAATAATTTTTTTTTGGGGGGGGGGGGATTGCAAAAGCATGTGCTAAAGCATTGTTTTACACTTAATTCACTGCATTCAGTACTTTTTTTATGACCATAGATTAATAAGCCTTTTCTATTACAGTAGACCCTCGTTTCACGCGGGGGTTACGCTCCACGGAAATGTCGCATAAATTGAGACCCAATATTAGTGTTAAAATAGTGGTTTAGTTCCGTAGATAACAAAATACTTCATTCTACTGAAGACTAATTGTATAAAAAGTTTAATGTGTACTTATATCGACTTTTATACACAACATTTAAAAAGAAAACATAAATTAATTTCGTGTGCTGTTTATAAAGAGGAGCTGGCTATGATAGTCTTTTGGGAAGTCATTACGAGTTTTTCTCTGTAGTTCTTAACAGAGTATTAACGCATCCATGATCACTTACGTCATCTCCATGATAGAATCTTCCTTCACTAACAAATCAGAAAGATCACTTCTATTGTCTAGGAATGGCTCAAAATCTTCAATGTGAACGTTTCTGGTTGCGCGTCACCGACGTCGGCATCCTCGTTGGTTTTGTCCACTTTTGTCACTCCTGAAAGCTCTTCTTCCAGTGAGTTCCGAACTGTGTGAGTTCAATAACTTTACTTCTGGAAAGAGCTCTGGAACCAATTGCATAAAATATCTCCAGTGGCCCAAGCTCGTTTATTAGCACGCCAAAATGCAGTTTATTACGTGTAATCTGCAATCTTTAGGAGTTTGGATTTTGGAAGAAGGGAAAATGTTATCCGTTTGCATTGCCTCATCCGCGTAAAAACCAAACTCCTCCGCGTAAAGTAAAATAAAGGCGTCACGTCTTAAACCGCGTATAATCGAAACCGCGTAAAATAAACCCGCGTAAAACGAGGGTCTATTGTACTTTAGTTAGCTAGGAACGAAAATTTCCTTGTCCTGACTAGAAAATTTACATTTCCAGAATCTTTTTTGTCCATTTTCAAGTATTTTTTTTAACTTTTTGTGCAATGAAGAAGGAAGTAATATTTGTTAGTTGCACACAGCTGAAATAGATTTTACTGAGCTGCTCATCTAACAGTTTAAAATTTCAATGCAGTTTGTGTCCCTAAGTGCAACTTATGAGTGTAATCCCAGGAAATTAATTTTTTTTATGTGCAAAATATTTCTATATCGTAGTTAGCAATAGTGTTAAAGAATCCATAGTTGTTTTTTATTAGAATGCGTGAGTCTAAAAATGGATATATTTATTCCTTATATGAGGCAGTGAGAAGCAAAGGCATTGTGTAAGTGGCAAAATTAAAAATTTGGAGGCAACCAGTACAAATGGTGGATAAACCCCTCTTCTGTCTTGGGGCAAGAGAGATGGTACTAGTAGCCCTGGTAGGTGCTTCTGTATAGCATGATTTAGAAAAAAAAAAGCCTACCTAGGGTCTATATACTATCTTCACATGCGTTTTACTCAAAACTTGAAAATGTCCACTTACATCCCTTTGCTTCTCACTGCCTTATGTTGTATATCGAAATGTACAATTCAATGTGAAGAGTATTTTAGTCATTTCTCATGAGTGTTTCCCATTTATTTTGCAATATTTTTTTAAGTAAAAATATACAATCAGGCAGTAATGCATTTTTTGTTAAGGAAGCAAGAGACCTAATGAAATATTCAAAAAACACCGATAGACTTTATTCCAGGGAAGAATTCTTCTATAAATCTCATGAGTGTTACTTCTCATGGGTGTTACTTTCAACAGGTAACAATCATGAGAAGGGAGTAACACTCATGATCAAAGAGACCCAAATAATGAGTTGATCCATAGTTATATATATATTGTATTACCTTTAACTCATACCTTTTTCAAAGAGATATGTTTTTTCACATTTATATATAATAAATTCCCTTTTATTAAAAACTAGTGGTACCCTCATGGCTTTGCTCGTAGTAGAAAATTAAAAAATCTTTTGGTTCGCCCCGTACATTTACAAATAATGTATGACGAGTTTCTCGCCAATTGGCTTCCTCATGTTACGGTTCCACGTTGTGATAACTTGGTCATTTACTCGTCCATCTTATGATAATTTTGCTCCGGAAAATGTTCTGAAAATTGGAATAGAAAGAGAACAAAATCCAATTTTCGAAAAATCGCTTCGAGGTTCAAACCCCCATGTTACAAACTAACTTTGTGCCAAATTTCATGAAAATCGTCAGAACGGTCTAGGTGCTATATGCGTCAGAGATCCAGACAGACAGACTTTCAAAGATTGAAGGGTGAACACTGACGCAAAGCTAATGTTTGCAAAAATGAAATTTGTGTGCATTGTTTAGGAAAAACTATTCTCAAGATATGATATTCAAATAACTACATATTTTAGTAGAATTACTGCCAAAACCCTGCAATGAATAATTTGATGAGTCCATCTCTCCATGAGTGTTACCGTCTCTCATGAATATTACTACGACTAAAATTTAGCATTTGTATTAATAAACTTTCTCCTGAATCTTTGAAAATGGGTTTCAATATTGAAATTTTTAACTATTCATGGTCATTGCAATGAAAACATTTGATGTTTAATTGAATATGTTTTTATCGTAAACTTTACCCTTTATTTAAAAAACAAAGTAACACTCATGAGAAAAACATTTTTACAAATACTTAAAATTTCTTAAATAAATAAATATTTATACCAATTTGACTTAAAACTGAGTATTTAAGGTAATTTAATGAAGATTTGTTAGATTATTTATTTTTCTTTACTAATAATAAAGCTCAAAGTTTGGATGTCTGGATCTCTGTGACGCGCATAGCGCCGAGACCGTTCGGCCGATTTTCATGAAATTTGGTACAAAGTTCGTTTGTAGCATGGTAATGTGCACCTCGAAGCGATTTTTCGAAAATTCGATTTTGTTCTTTTCCTGTTCCAATTTTAAGAACATTTTACCGAGCAAAATTATCATAAGATGGACGAGTAAATTACCAAGTTATCATGACGTGGAACCGCAACATGAGCAAGCCAATTGGCGAGAAATTCATCATCCATTATTTGTAAATATACAGGTGAACCAAAAGACCTTTTAATTTTCTACTACGGGCAAAGTCGTGCGGGTACCACTAGCAAAAAATAAAATTACAGAATGGTTTATAAAGGTAACATTCATGACAGTTACGGTGACTTGCCAAGACTTTTTTGGAATTTCTAAAATCTAAGCAAATTAACTCACAAATAATCACCTGGTTAGAAAGCTGTAAATTTTAAGGAATTTATACCTAGGACAGTTTTAATGTTTATAACAACAAAAATTTTCAAATTGTGTAGAACCTAATGTGTCAATGAATTTGAAAATCACAGCTTAAATTTTCCTTTTTCTGGTTCAAAGTTTCGCAACTTTTGCTAAAATGCATTTTTTTTTTTGAGATTTCACTCCTTACTTGTTTCAAAGGACCCTGGGTGGCAGAATGGGCTTAAATCATGTTCATCATTAATTTAGAATGATTTTTATAATTATGATTGCTTTGGAGAACTATACAATAGTAAGGATATTGTTACGGATCCGGTGCGACTTCAAACTTTCTTGAAAAGGACGACAGTTCTTGAGAAAAATACAGGAGATTTATTCACATAATGTACAGGAAAGATCGTTAACAACTGCTAAATTAATCATCAGCAATGAAGCAAATATCAATCAACACCGTAAACTCAACGGTTACACACGTATTTACATTCAAATACGCAAAACAACACAGCGAAATGCCTCGCAATAAACAGAGCTAATACACAGAGCAAAATAAATGCTCTCAGCCCAACGGTTCAGTCAAAACTGACTTTTTATCAAGCGGCACGCTATTTATAGACATCGAAAGAGATCTCTCAAATATTCCAGAAAATCGTAGACGTTTCTACCTCTACCTTATTTCTTTCTACAGGGGTGATTGTGTTCCGGTATTTTACCGAATTTCCGGTATTTTCGGACGTATTTCTGGTATTTTTATGTCCGAAAATACCGGAATTATGTTTTTTTTTTTTTGTTATGCTTTTATCTCCCTACCTCCACATTTTTTTAAAATTATATAATACTCATCAAATATACCTGCAAGTGCCTTAAGATGGACACCTATCCCTTAAGATGGACAAATGTCAAGATAATTTTGTATAACACCAGCTCAAAAGTAACTTTGTAATCCATTAAAAATTTAATCAAATGTACACACAATATTTTGACTCAGAACTATTTAATACTATGGCAAAGGTGCACTTAAGTAATAGGGGCCAAAGATAACACCCCCCCCCCCGCACTCCACGTTCTCGCTTTGAAACTTTCAGGTATTTTTTGATGAACTCACAATCACCCCTGTTTCTATTCACAAATTTTATCATTCAGAAATGAGGGGACCGTATACTTCAACCGAATGTACAGGGGCTGTATATTCATTACAAGAAACTATTTACAGGTTACGTTACTACAATATTTTTTGATGAAAGATAATTTAATAAACGCCAAATTTAGCTAGATTACGACAAATTAATCACAAAAATAATTACTAGTTACCGAATTTGTAACAATATTTTCTTCAGTTTTATGCCATTGAACTCACACAATGTCAGTATTAGTGTTGATTTCGTGAAAGCGCGAATCATAATTTAAACTACGGCTGTGGTGTGGAGTGAGAGAGAAAATAATAGACTCCAACTCCGGGAATTTTAGAACCTTTTTCTTCGATTCTGACTCCTTTACCCCAAATTCAGTCCGACTCCGCCGCCTTGAAAGAGATGCGAGTTCGGAGAGACTCTGACTCTTGGAATTTTGCATTCGGTCGGCTCTACGACTCCGACTCCGCTGTCAGAGGCGCGACGAACTAACATTTTCGGGAGAAGGGAAATATTCATTTTGCCAGAATGAAACTTTGGATTTTACTGAATGATTAAATATGAGCATAGCACCATCAAAAATTGTTTAAAAAACTAATTTTGCAATGTTGTCCCACAAATTTGCCGAATCGCAAGGCAAAACTTCCGAATAATAAAATTTTGAGAGGCCACAGCGACCTCCCCCTGTTCGCAGCCCTAATTTAAACAAGCTTTTTCTTTTCGTTCTTTTTTTTTTTTTTTTTTTGAGCAATCACGATTGCTTATTGTTCTCACTTGACTGTTTTGATGTGCTATCATTTTATTTTCCCGCCAGCACCCTCCGCAGCACCACCGTCGACCGGCTCCTAACGATGCTGCTCCTCTTGCGAAAGCCGTCTCCAGGTTGCATCCATGACCTACACACACGCGCATGCACACACAACTACACACACACGCACACACACACATACACGTATACAAACACATACACACACTCAAACACATACATACACACACACACATATGCATACATACAGACACCTACACATACATACAGACACCTACACATACATACAGACACCAACGCATACACACGCACACCTACACACAACAACCCACACACTCATCACACTCATACCTACACACACAACTGCCCACACACATGTCTGCACACAGACACAAACACACATGCCTACACACACATACACATACCCCACCACACACAAACACTCATACACACAACTACCCACACACTCATGCCTGCACACAGACACAAACACACATGCCTACACACACATACACATACCCCACCACACACAAACACTCATACACACAACTACCCACACACTCATACCTGCACACAGGCACAAACGCACATGCCTACACACACATTCACATATCCCCTACACCCCACAAAGACACATACCCCCCGCCACACATAAACACACATGGCTACATACACACACACACACACTCGTGATTGTGGAAAACATAATTTGAATTCAAGACATCAAAATTCAAATTATTATTTTTTTTTTCGAGGCTTTTAAATGGTGTAACAGCCAAAAGGAGTAAATTTCCAAGACTGCAAACTTCACACGAAAAATTCTTTTGTCTTTTGTGTGCAGCTGCGACGAATGCGCAGACAGTGCGCTGCGCACAGTCTGGAATACCCCCAACCCAGACTGAATATTGTTCGTGTACGACACATGTCTGAGAACACAGACTGCGATGGAATTGTCTCATCAATAAATCCAGAAGAAGATATTTGTCTCTCCCTTTTCATTATCACTAAAGAATACGTCGGTTTGGAAGCGCATTGAATTAGTACCAGAGTCTCGCTTTAAGCTTTTGTTTCGTATAGTCTCCGTCAAATAGACTCTTTTGAAAACACGAGTTATAATAACAAGCAACGATGAAATTGAAAATTTTATAAAACCCCGACTGAGCCGCAACTGTAGAAACAAGGGGGAATATTGAAAATCCTTTTGAAAGCCTTATATTATTAAAAATCAATGTCAAGTATTTTGTTTGCTATTAAATAGAAACTGGCAACAGATAAAAATTTTAAATCCTTGCTTTTCGTTTCCTTGTCGGCCAACAATGAATTTGGTTATCAATCGCGTGAATAAAGGCTTAGCCGCTATTGAAATCTGTTTTAAAAAACGTTATAATTCGAATTCTATGAAACATGGAAGTTCCATACACATTCTATCAGACGCGGGAAAAAATATATTTATTTTGGTATTAAATTTTAAAATTTTTAACTAAGTTTTCACTGCAAAAATCTAAAAAAATCTTTTAGAGTTTTTCGCGATTTTTGAATTTTAATTTTTGCATTTTAATTTTTTCATTTTAACTAATACCTAATAATTTTGCATTTTAATTTTTTCCTTTTAATTAATAAATTCGTTAATGAATGTCATCCAAAGATGCAACCTAGCTAAGAACACTCTCGATCAACTCTCCTTTCCAACATTTTTTTTTTCAAAATCTGTCCATCCCTTTAGGCGCTAAAGTGCCATAGATACACAGATACATAGATACCATAGACTAATAATAAGAGTAGACCGAGCTTTCTCATTCTTGCTGATGAAGAAAATTGGTTCATAGATGTATCATGCGACTAGTGGAAGGGCTTGGCGAAGACTTTGGCAGCATGGTTGCTAGATGGCAGCATTATCTATAGTTTGGCACTCGACATGTATTTTAAGACAATGTGTTTTCATTAAAAAAAACTTCCAGGTGCAGAGATTGAACTGTTTTCCTTTTAGTTATGCATTATTTTGACATTAGTAATTAGTCTTTGATCACAGTTTTCAGTAATTTTTATTTCATTTGGAACTGCTACGTCAGCGTTGGCGTGAACGTAATGGAGTAAACGTTTTGCGTTAACGCAAAAATGTACTAATCGGAATCTAAAATTGAAATTGTAGGTAAAAATCTTACCGTTTGCCGATTCTTTTTGAGCGCTTGAATATTTAATTGTTTAGAGAGTTATTGAAATTGACTAAAGAAAATGCACAATACTTTCTAAACGAAAAACTCACTATATTAACAAAATATTTACAACTTAGAATAACAAATTTACAAATCGGACTCCATAAAAGATCATTCTTCCGTGTTCCATCAATTCTATTTATTTTATTTCGCGCTGGCGTTGATCGTCTGCTACGATTAACGCCCGCTGTTGCTAGGATATCCACCAGTCACATGGTTTGGTTTATGAGCAGCAAAAGGGTTGCCATAGCTCGGTCTACTCTTATTATTAGTCTATGATAGATACAGACACGTCAAACTTATAACCAGGGTTGCCAGAATTAAGAACAGTAAATACGGGACAGGCTTCTAAGAGTGAAAAGGGGAGTGGGACATTAATGACACGTCTATCTTTACTAATATTATAAAATGAGAGGGCGGATTTTTGTGTGTTTATATGTTCGAGGTAATCTCCGGAACCACTGCACCTATTTGAACAATTCTTTCACTATATGAAAGGCGCTTTCTTACTGAGTAACATAGGCTATATTTTGAAAAAATCCGATAAATGGTTCTTTTTTTTAATTCAAATTTAGGCCCAAATTTCAAGTAAATTGCCTATTATTGGCTATTAAAGGGGTGAAAAATTACTTGCACATATTAATATTATGTATCGTTGAAAAGGGTAGAATTTTCCGCGTTCTAAACAATTTATTTCAATGCTCTAACTTAATTACGGCGGGAGTAATTTGCGTTTTTAGCTCGAACTTTTTTAGGCTTAGCTGAAATTTTGGCAATCCTTGCTTCATTAAATCTATCAATAAAAAGTGAAGGAATTGTCCCACAGTTTTCTTTTTGACACCGTTGGAAAAAGTGACATTTTTTACTCCAGATCTAACTCGACCTTTGGTCGAAAAAGTAACCTTCTATCTCCAAAGGAAAAAAAGTTACAAGCCGTTAAAAATAAAGTTCGAATAAATCTAATCTCCATTAAAATTACTGATGTTTTGCTTCGCATTGCCATGGTTACGTCTTTTAGCTTCGCATCATTTTAATTTCTTAAAGGTCCACAAACTTGGCGCCACGGAATTTAAACAATGGGGAAAGATTTTAGCCAATTCTGCATATTTTACTATCTACGTTATGATAATTCCCCCAGACAATGTAGAAATTGTGAGAAGAGTTTGAAAACTACGAGTCTTGGCAATTTTCACAATTGTCGCCAAATTTGTGGACGCCGAAGACAAAGGGCTAATGTAATTCGGCCATGGCCTTGCTGATAGTTGCAAAAGCAAACAATGGGGTTGTTTCCTTCAGTCAAAAGAAGTACTTCCAATCACTGAAAATTTTTTTTAAACAGAACGGTTCAAACGCTTGATAGTTTATTGAATTTTTTTTAACTTTTCAATTTACAAAGTTTGAACAGAACAACGTCTGTCGGGTCCTCTAGTTCATGATAAATCTGAAAAATTCAACCGCAACAAAGCATTAAACTTCACAAAATGTCGCCTATCAAAGTATAAAAATCGTTTTCGTTGCAATTGACGGCGCATGCGCAGAAATACAGGAATGCCCGGGGGGGGGGGGTGATGGCGCAGACTACATCGTTGAAATGTTTAGGGAGGGGGTGTTTTAAGTGGTAATTTTCACTTGGGGGGGGGGTCTTCGAAATATTTAGTTGGGTGCGCCCTTGCTCTTAGGGGGTGGGCACTTCTGAGAAATATATTCTTCAACATCAGTCAATGAGCAAAGAAGCAACCATTCAGTTCGTCATGGTCTGCCGCCGAAACAAAAATATACAAACCAAATTAAAAGAAAAATAATTTTTTCATTTGCTGCCACATGATTTTCTTATGGCTCATTGTTTCGCATTTTTACTTTCTTCTATATCTAATATATAGAAGAAAGTATTGGATTCGTGCAAATTTTCGAATTTCGAATTTTGACGGATTCGTACGTTTTGAGGTGCGCTGAGTCCATTTCGACCATTTTTGGAAAATGTCTGTCTGTCTGTGTGTGTGTGTGTGTGTATGTGTGTGTGTATGTATGTATGTGTGTGTGTATGTATGTGTGTCACGTCTGTGTGTGACCAGTTTTTTGTGGCCGCTCTACAACAAAAACTACCGCATGAAATCGAACGAAATTTTGTACACATATGTGCCCCTATGTGAACTTGTGCCCATTAGTTTTTGGCGCGAATTCCTCCAAGGGGGGTGGAGCAATGGGACGTTTTTCGAGTTACGCGTGCTTGCTATTCCTCAAGAAGTAACTGGCGGAATCAAACAAAATTTGGTCCATATGTTGGTATTAACAGGAACAGGTGCTGATTCAATTTTGGTGTCAATAACTCAAACGGGGGTTGAGCTATAGAACGTTTTTTGTCGTCAATTGTGACTGCTGTATCTCAAGAAATAATGAACGGAATGAAAGAAAAATTTATCGGCAAGTAGCCCTTAGTGGGTATAAGAACTGATTTTATTTTTGTGTCAACAGCTAAAAAGGGGGTAGCGCAAACACTCGTTCTTTTTTTCCATTTTGAGTGCCCTATCTCAAGAAGTAATGCTACGTTCTGGTTGAAATTTGGAATATATGTGAATCCATATGTAAACAGGCTCTGGTTTAATTTTGACGCCGATCGCTTCAAGAGGTGTTGATTTTTTTTTTTTTTTTTTTTGCGAATAAAAATATTTTTATTAATGCAACAATAAGAAAGATAAATCGTAATAGATTGTCGTCTGCGTATTTCTCGTGATTTTAATTGTATGGAAATGATAGGAAATATTATCTCAATGATTTAAAATTTTTAACTGTTGCCATCTTATGTTTGTTAACAAATAAAATATTTGTAATTAATTCAAGCAAGGCTTTTAAAATAACTTTCAATTTTCGCTCTTTGCTTTGCTTTTGCAATAATTCAGACATTGGGATGGTCGTGTAGTTTTTGCATGTGTAATTTTGTTTTTGTTGGGAATATTGCATATTGTCAAACATGGGGAGGGATCAGAAAAATATAGAAGAAAGTTTCGTGATGGCCACAACATACTAGTTTATTTTGCTTTATTTTTTCCCCTTAAAGTAAAGTCTCGTTCTGTAAAATATTGTTATTAGCCAGAATACGGGACTTTAGCCGTCCCGTATGGAAGTTCCCCGGGACGCGGGACAAATTTTCAAAATACGGGACCGTCCCTTGAAATCCGGGACGTCTGGTATCCCTGCTTATAACCCCCTTGAAATGATAAAAGCGAGGTATTTCAACTAAACTTAAGTCCTTCAGTTCAAGACACCATTGTCTGAAGGGTTTTTTGATAACTTGGGGCATTTCCTGGTCCCAAAGAAGACCCATTTCCCAGACGCGTTGAATGAGAATCTTCGAACGAATTACGTAAGGAGCTACAAATCCTTTAGGATCAAAAATTCGACCAGCAACTTGCAACAGGAATCTTTTTGCATCAATTCCTTTCGATACAAGGGATATCAGATTTTCTACGTTAAAATAAAACAAATCCCTGTCAGCGTCCCAGGAAATGCCTAATACTTTATCATGTTTTGACCAATTGGGTTTGATGACGTTTCAGTAGAAAACCCGTTCTTCTCCCAAAGTTCTCGCAATTCAGCCGAATTAGTGGCCCCACTTGTGCAAGGGCATATTTGCTTCTCTAAAAATCTGGACGCATTCTAAACTGGTTGCGTATGCCGATGCAACAGTATTTTGACCTCCTATGATGTCATCGACGTAACAAAATTTGTTTAACAGTTCGTGAGTTTGCGGAAAAATAGAATACTTCTTCAAATGGTGTTTGATAGTACAGTGAAACCTGTGTAAGTTGACCACTTGCGGTGCAGTACTTTGGTGGTCAACTTAAACAGGTGGTCAACTTATAAAGGGGGTAATGATTTATTTATTTATTATTTATTTATTTATTTATTTATTTTTGTCATTTCTTGCACACGTATTCATTTTTTGACTAATTGACACTTATTCTTTCTGTTCAACTTACTTTCATTGTTTAGCATTACTTTGAAAGAATAATTTAAAATGTTATTCGAATATTTTTAGAGATTATTTTCCCAGAATTGCATATAATGTGTCATGCAAATTTAAAATTTCAGTAAATTGATCAAAAAAAAGTCTTATTGTTTATGAAAAGTTACTCATTGATAATAATAGTTCCTAAAAATTCATAGTTAATCAAAAATTACAAATTTTTCGCTTTATTTTTTTCTCATATACATTTATAACCCCATGATGATCTACTCAAACTCAAAAGGTTTAGTAATGCTGCTGTTTCATTTAGTTGGTAAAATGCTGGTCTATCATCAAAAATATTCTTGGAAAGCTATAAAAAAATAATAATAAAAAAAAGAAATTTGCTGAAGAAAATTAAAAAAAAAATAAACCAAGTGGTCAACTTACAAAGGGTTTTTTACAATACTCCAATCCAAACTTGGTGTTCATTAGTGGTCAAGATAGACAGGTGGTCAAGATAGAGAGTGGTCAAGTTACAGAGGTTTTCCTTCATTATACAAGATATTACTAATTCCGTTCCTGACAAAAGTGGTCAACATAGACAGGTGGTCAACTTACAAAGGTGGTCAACTTTACAGGTTTTACTGTAGCACATAAGAGGAAGAGGGAACTATGCTATTTTTCAAAATACGGGACCGGCCCTTGAAATCCGGGACGTCTGGCATCCCTGCTTATAACCCCCTTCCTACGTGTGTCGTGGGTTAAAAATGAGCTTGATTTCTGGGGATATTCATCTCGGGTTGTCTGTTTATATGTTGTTATTTGTCATGTGATGATTGTGTCATAAAGGCCACTCAAAAATTCATGACATTCTTTTACAGCAGATGAAAGATATAGAGTTCTTGCCATTGGTGCATATTGTTTCCTCGAAAATATTGCTTTTTTTTTGAGATAGAAATGCTATACGCGCTAGTGCAATGTGCCACTAAGTTAGTGTTATTATTTCGCAAACTACTGTTTAAAGAGGCAAAGTAAGGGAATGTGGAGCAAAATCAAGCAGTCAAGATAACTTAGCTTTTTTCAGAATGAACTAATCGGAAATTTGTTTTGAAAATCAGAGTACATAAAGAAAGAGCAATGCGTTTTATTATAAAACTTACCACAGGTAGCATGGAGCTAAATTCAGCTCAGTAAGATTAATAGCATAGACTAATAATAAGAGTAGACCGAGCTTTCCCGGACTTGCTGATGAAAAAATTGGTTCATGGATACATCATGTGACTGGTGGAAGGCTCGGCGAAAACTTTGGCGGCATGGTTGCCAGCTGGCAGGATTATCTATAGTTTGGCACTCGGCAGGTATTTTAAGACGTAATGTGTTTTCATTATAATTTTTTTCCCAGGTGCACAGATGATTGAACTGTTTTTCTTTTAGTTATGCATTATTTTGACATTAGTCATTAGTTTTTGATCACAGTTTTCAGTAACTTTTAATTCATTCGGAACTACTACATCAGCGTTGGCGTGAACGCAATGGCGTAAACGTTTTGCGTTAACGCAAAAATGTACTAATCGGTATCATAAATTGAAATTGTAGGTAAAACTCTTACCGTTTGCCGATTCTTTTCGGGCGCTTGCATCTTTAATTGCTTAGAGAGTTATTAAAATTGAATAAAGAAAATGCCCAATACTATCTAAACGAAAAACTCACTATATTAACAAAATATTTACAACTTAGAATAACAAATTTACAAATCGGACTCCATAAAAGATCATTCTTCCGTGTTTCATCAATTCTATTTATTTTATTTCTCGCTAGCGTTGATCGTCTGCTACGATCAACGCCCGCTGTTGCTAGGATATCCACCAGTCACATGGTTTGGTTTATGAGCAGCAAAAGGGTTGCCATAGCTCGGTCTACTCTTATTATTAGTCTATGATTAATAGTATAATTTTTTTCCCTCGAACCTGGAAAATTTAGCGTTTGACTTGTTTCTAAAATAAACGATTTAGTTAATGGAGGGCATTTTATCTTTGAAAGAGTAGGGGAAAAGAAGGCACATGTGAACATTTTTTTTTTTGAGCAATCACGATTGCTTATTGTTCTCATTTGACTGTTTTTGGCGTCCTATCATTTTATTTTCCCGCCAGCACCCTCTGCCAGCACCACCGTCAACCGGCTCCTCACGATGCCGCTCCTCTAGCAAAAACAGTCTCCACGTTGCGTCCATATCCTACACTTACGCACGTACACAGACGCACAAACACATACACACACATACATACACCTACACACACATACACATACACACACTCAGACACATACACAAACACGCATACATACAGGCACCTACACATACAACTACCCACACACTCATGCCTGCACACAGACACAAACACATACGCCAACACACACATACACATTCCCCCCTCCCACAAAAACACTCATACACACAACTACCACACACTCATACCTGCACACAGACATAAACACACACATACACATACCCTCTACACACAAACACACATAGACCCCCCACACACACATAAACACACACGCCTTCATACACACACACTTCGTGATTGCAAAAACATAATTTGAATTCAAGAGGTTGAAATTCAAATTAATATTTTTTTAATTTTTTTTTTTTTTTTTTTTTCATTTTTTAATTTTTCAGACATATGTGAACACGATTGAAAAATGCAGGACGAGCATCATATTTCATCGAAAAACTCGTTATAATGATGCATATACGTATATACCAATTACATTCAAGGGTTTGTAACCTATACTGTGTCAGTTTGAATTGCACAGTAGCTGTCATTAAGATTTTTTTTTTTTCCGAATTACATAATCTGCTCACGGTCAAATTTTAAAGTATCATAGTATGTTCTAATCAATAGATCGTAAAGAAAAAATCTTACAAGTCTACTAAACAATACAAAGAACATTTTATTATGTAAAGTACATTCTTGCTATATAGTACGTTTAAGCTTCATACAGAATATGCTGATGAATTTTAAAATTTTTCTAAACATCAGTTTTTAGGTAAAAGAGAATATTTTGTCTTTATTTTCCGTACAAATATTATATACCACTAAATTTTTAGCCAACTATTTAGTAATTAACAAATTAAAGAAATAAAAAATAATAAAATAAATAACTAGTAAATATGTAATAAGAATTAACAATAAATTTACTAACCGATTGCAGCAAAACAATAGTTATAAATCTCTACATCTCTCTTAACACTTATAATAAGCCCACACTAATATTATATTTGCGGAGAGGATATGGGAGCTGTTCACATGTGCCCCTACATGTTGCGTTCACAAGTGCCCCGGCATCTACCTTAGAACTAATTTTCAAAAATAAAGAATTTTTAATTTAATTACAAAATTTAAACATTGGCATAAATTTACGTGAATAATCTTTTAATGGTTTGCAATAATTAAACGTAGCTTATTAGTTAGTTTAAAATATGTATTTTTAAGCGAAGAAGACTGATAAAAGTACATCAGCATCTGCTAACACGAAGAAACTGTCACCACAGGAGCATAAACTGGCTCCTTGCTCCGAAAGTTTGGTTAAATAGTAGGGTTGGTACTGCTATTACATGAGAATTTCTTGAGATTTTTTGCTTGATGTTATCCTAGTAAAACAAACTATGATCACATGTGCCCCGTGCTCACATATGCCCCCTTTTCCCCTACCTGAAGTTTCATCTGAAAAAGGACATATCCTCTAATAGAGAAGTTTTCGATTCTTCAATTTTATTTTTATACGATAGAGTAATATGTATGAACATCATAGGAAAAATTTTTTTGCGATACGGTAAGTAGTTTTTTTTAAATTAATCTTTAAAGTTCAAGCATTTGTGACGTCAAATGGCACCGGAAGTGACGTCATGCACTCTTCCGCCGCGGGAGAAGCCGAAGGACGTACAGTTGGCTTCGAGGACGAAACGTAAGACTTACCTCTTCGCATTTAACTCCTCGCGTTTCTGGAACATTAACCCTCTCATCCTCTCGGAAATATTTGAATACCATCATTGATGTTACTTCAGAAAGATTATTAGATTGTGCTTTAACGAATCCGGTCTCCATAGTGTGTTCAAAAGGATCATTGAATTTCTAAAAAATAAAAATATCAGCGCGCTCAAAATGTTCCAAGCGAAAACAAGGGATCTTCGGCGGAAGGCTGCCCATTAGCGCCCTGTGACGTAAGCTCGTGACGTTTCAGAAGAGCGCACTTTTGCGCGTGGATATTTAAAAATTCATTAAAAATCAATCTCGGTGTTTTACAATTCGGCCATGGTGAATTTTTTAATTTTAAGGGTCAATTAACAATATCCAATAGTCAAAATATGATCATTTAATAGGTTGCAACTTCCCTCCTAACCGTCGCATGACAATGCTGCTAAACTCAGGTGGTCCGCACCAACCGAATACTGCAGAACGAAGCATGATATAGTGCTATAAATAACGATAAGCATTAATAGAAATAACTATAAATCTAATGAACACATCAAAATGCAATGCCGTTCGTTATGATTTACGTACAGCTTGTCTCATGTTCAGGGGAATAAAAAGCCGACTTTAACTAGGGGTTCCCCGTTGAAAAGATAAATAGTCGCAATTACTGCTTTTCTATTGAGTGGCGAAAAGGCGTTTTTTTTATGATTTGTCGGTTGTTATTGTTGTAGCTATATATTATTGCTACAGTGGAACCCGAAAGTAGCTGCAAATGGCCGGTGACAGGGGGATAATTACCCGCCTTAACATGGTCCCCTGGCCGTGTTGGCCCCCTTCGTTGGGCGGGGTTCGTGGTTTTCGAATAACCAGTGTAATTTACCTTTCTGCAAGCAAAGCGGTCGTAAAAGTCGGTTTATGGCCGGAAGTAGGCGCACGGTGAATTGGGTTTGTATATTCTGGACCACGCGTTGGTTGATTTCTTTTCCGGTCCGAAAGAACGGGAACTTGAAAATTTTCGTCTAATTTGTTTCAAAGCAGAGCTGCGGTTGGGATCTTTTGCAAAACCCAGGATTATATATAACTAGCTGCATTGCCCGGCGTTGCACGGCCTACCTCAAAAATGAATGGTGTCAAGTGCCGCATGTTCAGCAATCTGGCTTTTCTAAATATTCCCCATCGATTCTTAGAAGAAGGATATTTTCTGAATCAAAATTACAATTTAGACCTCTTTGGATTCCTTTAAAATCTCAAAACTTCTGTCATCTTTATACATTAACCAGCACCTGGCGCGATCTTCCCACGTTGGCAGCAGCATGTATTAATAAATCAAATTCCGAAAATTTCATAAACATCTTTATAAACTTAGACTAAAACAAAAGTAATTCTAAAACTAACCTATATCAACGTACGGGCCATTCCACGGAAAACGGTCATTTCGTCCCGCACGTGACGCTTCATATATTTCATAAAAAAAATAATAATTTAAAAGGATGATGAACAAAATTTTATTGCTTAAGAAATCAAAAGCATGTGTGACTTCTTAAGCAAAAACTTTCTTCAAAAATTATTTCTTTTTTTTATGAATTATAGGAACCGTTACGTGCGGGACAAAATGACCATTTTCAATGGAATGGTCATATACATATTTTTTTCAATGGTTTAGATAATTATTTTTTAAACTAATGAGATATGTTTCCTTTACTTTGGAAGCATAGCTTTCAAAATCTACAATTTGTTTCGTTATTGCTGAACTAATAGAGCAAAAATATTAGCTTATTCATTAGCAAGTTACCAGAGGTCGACTTTGGATGTCCCCGCACGTGACGCATGCAAATGATTTTTATTTTAAATAACAAAACTGTTTAATAAAAATATAATTGTGTCAGGAGTATCTTGGTATCAAATGTAAAGATTTAAAAAATTGATTACCCCTGTTTCATTAAAACATTAAGAGATATGACGAAATGTTGATGAAATTTAAGCGTATTTTTGTCCCGCACGTGACGGTGGAATGGTCCTTACCATAATTTAGACTATCTACTATGTTTCACAAAAGCTATTAAAACTGGTTCAGACGATATTTTTTTTAAAAAAAAGCATGAAAACTAAACCGACTATTTTCCTTCACGAAAATACTGCCTGCAACAAATCAGTTATTCAATTTTACTTGACTTCAATGCCGTGACCAAAAACACCACAAACAATAATTCCAAAAAAAAAAAAATAATAATAATTTTGACATCTTGAATTCAAATTATGTTTTTCGCAATGGCAAGTGTGTGTGTCTATGTAGGCGCGTGTGTTTTGTGTGTGTGTGTGGGGGGGGGGGGGGGTATGTGTTTGTATGTAGGCATATGTGTTTGTGTCTGTGTGCAGGCATGAGTGTGTGGGTAGTTGTGTGTAGGTGTGTGTGTGTTTGTGTAGGTGTCTGTGTTTGTGTATGTGTATGTAGGAGTGTGTAGGTGTCTGTGTTTGTGTATGTGTGTGTAGGTGTATGTATGTATATATGTGTGTGTAGGTGTGTGTATGTGTATGTATGCATGCATGTGTGTGTGTGTGTAGTATGTGGACGCAACCTGGAGACGGCTTTCGCTATAGGAGCAGCATCGTGAGGATCTGGTCGACGGTGATGCTGCAGAGGGTAGCGTTGGCGGTGGGAAAATAAAATGATAAACCATCAGAAAAGTCAAGTGAAAGCAATAAGCAAGCTTCGTTTTAGAACATGGAATTATTTTTTAATGAAGATTTTGGGGGTGTTCTTATTATCCCTTGAACTTCAGGTAAAATTCTTATTGTGCAGCTATTTAAGGGATTTAACGTGCCGCAAAGATCGAACAAATGTGACGTTTTTTTTAGATGAGATAATCGCAAACTCATGTTTTTTAATAAAATTGGAATAATAAAAATCAAGGAATACTTTTTTTTTCTTAACGAAAGGTACCCTATGTTCACCCCAGCACTCGTGACAACGTCTATAAAACATTTCATGAAGACCGGTTGTGTAGTTAAGGCGTGAAAGAATTACAAACAAACAAATATACAAACAAACATATAAACAAAGTCACTTTCGCAGTTATAATATTAGTAAAAATACTAGGTAGCTCATGTAGCCGTATCATGCAACTAAAGCATGCCACGCCGCATCCAAGCCATGATAGCAGCAAAAGGCAGAGGTACTAAACATTAAATAATAATTTTGTTACCTATTTATAGTATCGATCAGAAGGAATTTCACGTGAAAAAAATTTAATTCATATTTTAAATAAACTTTGAAATGTGTTCAAATAATAAAACTATGTAACAACCAATGGCACAACCAGAAAATATTTTTTTTTGGGGGGGGGGGGGGGGGCACAATTTTTTTTCACAACACTCTATCAGTGTCTCTCTCTATCTCTCTTTACATCAATATATATTTATTATTATTATTATTATTACTTAGTAAAATTCCTTAAAATTGTATAAGTTTTGCAATTTATTCAAAAACTGTTGCAAAAACATTAATTGCTTTTATGCCAGAATTGAAATCACATTAAGAATTAACTTTAAAGTACTTGAAGCAATAGTATGGCGGTAAGATGTTCAAATTAATAAATGGAAATCAATACTTGTTATTACTTCGTTTACTATATTAATGAAATAAATCAAAATGCACACGAATTTTTATCGCCAAAAGCTCTAAACTATTCATATTTTTAAGATCATTCAAAGAAAAAGAAAAAAAAAAGGAACACGTTAATGTGGCATGAAATCACTTAAAAATACAACAAAATAATCAATAACATCACTTACACTTTATGAGTCCTAAATATCCACATTGCATATGTACACTTATCAAATTGTCTTTTTGTCTACAATACAAAGTTTAACCATTGTAGTTTCTTGGTTAGTTCTTCAATAACATCATCTGGTTGTACAACTATATCTTTGTTGATACAAAGCTGTGCTAATCTATTTAAGCGTTTTTGCAAAATTGTGCTTCTTAAATACACTGTTAAAAATTCAGGAAGATTTTCTAGTAATTGTTACTGTAAAATTGCGGACTCAACGCATCGCTGATTTTTACGGTAATTTATACCGGAAAAGTAAGCAATCCCAGATCTAATTGGTTGCTGTGGCCTACCGAGGAAACCGTAAAGTTTTACAGTAACATTTGATTTTTACGGTAAAAGTTACTGGCAACATGGATGCCAGTAACAATTACCGTAAATTTTCCGGAAAATTTTTAACAGTGTAGGACTTGAGACGGCGCAATGTTTGAAACGATCCCTCCGCGGTAGCAGAAGAAATAGGCGTTCCTAACTACAGAAAAAATAAATGCCGAAAAGGGGAGAGGGGGAAGTTTAAAATGACCTCTCGTCGTCCCTGCTTACTTTGGAACCACTTCGTTTTCTCAAAGCGCGTTCATCTTCGTTCCAAAAAAAAAAAGTATTTTTGAAAATTGTTCAAATTAGCGTTTTTGGGGCACGGGCCCTGTGGCCCTCCTCTGGTTGCGCCCCAGGTAACAACAATAAACGAGCTGATGTGTGCATCACATGACTTCCTTTTACTCCAATTTAATGTCATTTCCCCATTATTCGCTATTTTAATGTGATTCAATATTTATTCTCTAAATATCACCAACAATGGCCAAATTGAAACCAAAAAAAAAAAAACTCCGCCAAATTTGTCGCCAAGTTGGCGACAAAACTTGGCGACCAAAAGACTGGCGATATATCGCCAAGTGTCCGACAAATTATAACGCCACTTGAGTTTCCATCGAAATTAACAATGATTTCCCCCCAAAAAGGGGCAAAAGACCCCCTTAGGAACATCCGAAAGCAACCAAAAGGGGAGGTGCACAACTAGACCCCACTACGAGTCTATGTACCAAATTTCAACTTTCTAGGACATACCATTTTTGAGTTATGCGAGATACATACGCACATACATACAGACGTCACGAGAAAAGTCGTTGTAATTACCTCGGTGATGGTCAAAATGGATATTTCGCGTGTCTATACATTCTTAGGCACTTTTCCGCATGTGGTCGAATCGAAAAAAAAACTCAACATTCATTTGGGGGTGAGCAAAATGGAAATTAAGGGCGATTTTTGAGTGAAAATTTTTTCGCGAATACAATACTTCCTTTTTTGTAAAAGGAAGTAAAAACAATAACAATACTGAAAGGTTTGAGTATAAATTTGGCCACCCTCTGTAAGTCCCGTTTCGCCGCTGCGGTACTCCTCGTGCGGAAAAGCAAACATCCTGATTTAAGACACGAAGCGCTTATTGCCGATCGCAGTGCGGCGGCCTTTTTAAACTCCGAGAATTCTTAGAGCTACAGTTGTGGCTAGAATGGGGTCGTTTCCAAAATTTTAAAACTATTTTTTTTTTTCTGAAAGAGCATGCTTAAAAACATTGGACCTAACCATTTTTTAAATAATTTGTTTCAGTTTAATATTTTTAAAAAATTACTTTAATCGGTGCGCTTTCATTGTTTACGCTTCTGCCGATGACATCACAAATGATGAAATGCCATTCAGTGTTGCCATTCACAGAGCATAATACTTAATTCGCATCTTTACTTACGTGTTTTGGCAACGATAGGGTTGGTAGCAAGCGTAGAGCGCACTATTTAATTCGCTTTTTGATTATCATAGCGTGGAAACGCGGGAGAAAGATGTGCCAAAGTACATACATCATTTATGACATCATCAAGACCACGCCTTGTTTGAAAGATCGGAGATTTTAAAAAATGAATTAAAAAATAACTGTTGGGAAAATGAAAGTATTTCCTGGGTCCATGTTTTTTATTTATTTATATTTATTTATTTATTTATTTTGCTTATTCTATCAATTTCAGTGACTAAAAACTACTTTTGACTGAAGGAAACAACCCCATTCTGAAATCTATATATATAAAAATGAATGTTTGTCTGTATGTCATCCATGAACTCAAAAACTACCCGGCAGATTTAGCTGAAACTTTCACCGTTTGTTATTTTGGGTACTGGGAATGTTTATAGACCAGCTCGAAAGAAATCCGATCGATAGTTCCTTTTTTTATTCCAATTTAAGTCACAATCCATTGGATAAATACGAATAAAATGATCGGCTGCAGAAATTAATTCGCGTGAAAGATCTCATTGATAAGAAGTTAGCATTTTTCTTGAGTTTGAACAAATAAATTCTTTCTTTATTGTTTTATGGCTTTTCATGCAACGGGGGGATTTAAAACTTTTTCTATTTGATATTTTTAGCGATGGATTGATCTTGCAAACTGCGTGAGTACAAAATTGGAGCATAGTCACGGCTTCACTTCATGCCTGGACCGATTATTATGAAAATTGCTATATATATATATGTATTTTTCCACGGAGAAGGTGCATTAATATGCTCATTGAAGCCACTCGCCACCAGGTGGCACTGCAGAGTAGCAACTTCTGCCCCGTTCAACCGATTGTCATGAAAATCGGTATAATGATGTATTTTTTTGTTGGCGTAGCAACGCGCGTCGGGTACAGCTAGTTTTTAAATAAAATTATGTTTTTCGCATTCACGAGCTGCGACAGGACCCTACCCATTGGAGCATTGTTTCCAGAATCGGCTCCTGCCCCTCCTCTTGGGCAGTTAAGTGTATAGTTGTATATGTGTAGGCTTTTGTGTGTGTGTATACCTGTGTGAATGCACGTTGGCGTGCATGTGTGTGAGTGTGCATTTGTGTATGTGTGTGAGTGTGCATGTGTGTATGAGCGAGCGTATGAGTAGGACATGGACGCCACCAACCAGGAGAAGCGGATTCCGGGGGACAGTCGAGCCTTTAGAGGACGGTGGAGTTGAAAAAGGAACCAAAGACGGTCAAGGGAAAACAATTAGCAAGCGTAATTGCTTAAAATAAATAAACAAATAAATAAAATCATGTATTTACAAAAAAAACCCCCATATTATGACATATTGTGCATATGATCGCATACACATATTGTGCGCAGTGGATTACTGGGAGTATAATCTCAGAAAAATTAATGGGGACGTCACTGCTTTTTTTTTACTTATTCCTTCTGTAAATGGCTGCTGCCGTTGGGTGCATGAATTTAGGCTTTGCAAATAATCTAGTTCTGTACAGTAGAACCTCGTTTATCCGGCTCCCTTTTATCTGGATATCCGGTTTATAGCTTTTAAAAAAATTATATTTATTTGAATAATTATTTTAAGTTAGATTGCAACAAGTCATGTAAAAAATTAAAAATTAAAAAAAAAAAAAAACCCCGATTGAGTCGCAACTATAGAATCGAAAGGGAAAATTGAAAATCCTTTTAAAAGCCTTATACTATTAAAAATCAATATACTAAAATCTTATGCTATTAAATTTCAATTATTTTATCTGCTAACAAATAGAAACTGGCAACAGATGAAAATTTTAAATCATTGCGTTTAATTTCCTCGACTCCCACTCTCGCTCCGGTTGTACTTTCCCTTCTTTGTGATGTAAATTTTTTCATGTGTTATTTATATGTGTGATAAAAAAAATATATATATCATGCGTAAGGGAGGCAAGGCACTCAGATTGTAGTCCTCATCAAAAAATAAACATGTGCAATTAAGCACCAAAAGAAAGAAAGAATTTCCTTGTCGGCCAACAATGAATTCGGTTATCAGTCGCGTGAATGAAGGCTTAGCCGTTATTGAAATCTGCTTTAAAAAACGTTATAATTCGAATTCTATGAAACATGGAAGTTCCAATCACATTCTATTGGACGCGGAAAACGATTCTCTTTATTTTGGTATTTAATTTTAGAATTTTTAAATATGTTTTCCCTGCAAAAATTACGAAAAAGCTTTTAGAGGTTTTTAATTGATATCTTCGTTAATGAATGTCACCCAAAGACGCAACCTAGCTAAGAACACTCTCGATCAACTCTTTTTTCGAACATTTTTTTTTCTTCTTTCAAAATTGGTCCATCCGTTTAGGCGCTAGAGTCCACAAACAGATACACAAACGGACAGATACACAGACACTCAAACTTATAACCCCCTTCCTTTGTGTGTCGGGGGTTAAAAATGGAAATTTAAATACGTCACATATTCGGTTTTTGTTTTGATTTAAGGTATAAATCCTGCATAGAACGTACAATAAGGTACAGGGTGTTTCAAAATGAATAGTGCGGTTTTAACATGTTATAATATTTATTACACCAAACTTACAGCCACAAGTGATATATCAAATGAAAGAGAAACTCAAACAGTTTTACATAATAGCCTACAAGTGTTCAATGTGAGCACCATTCGTCACTCGTCAAGACGATATGCGAGTTCTTCCCAAAATTTGATGAGTGTCTCATTAGTAATTGCTGCAACAGCTGTTTCAATCCTGTTCCTTAATTCGGGAAGGTCGGCTGGCAGTGGAGGCACATACACACGGTCCTTAACAAACCCCCAAAGATAGAAATCACACGGCGTTAGGTCGGGTGACCGTGGAGGCCATGGGAAACAAGCCCCGTCATTAGGCCCCTTACGGCCAATCCAGCGGTCGGGTAGAGTTAAGTTAAGCCAATCGCGTACCTCATTATGCCAGTGAGGCGGCGCACCATCTTGCTGAAAGATGAAGTTTTCTGGTTCATCTTGTGTCAGCTGAGGGAAGAGCCATAGCTGTAAAGTATCCAGATAAGAAGGCGGATTGCAGCAGAAAGATTCCACGCGCATGCGCACTGATGCCGACAAATAAAACTATTTGAGTTTCTCTTTCATTCGATACATCACTTGTGGCTGTAAGTTTGGTGTAATAAATATTATAACATCTTAAAACCCCGCTATTCATTTTGAAACACTCTGTAATTAACAAACAATAAGGCGCACATGGAGCTTCAGTCCGACACCACTGCACCCGAAGTGTAAAAGATAAATATTTGTCAGAAATGATCTGATATAGTTTTGTTACAAAGTATCATTTTTCGCTGTAATAAAGATAAGTCTGCTTATTTAAAAATAGAAAGTCACCCGTCAAGGTATGACAGGTGAAAATTGCTGCTACATTTGAACGAAACCATTGCCTGTTTGGTGATATTTTGAGAGTTGAAATTGTAATCGCAATTCCAGTGGATTAACCCTTAACTCCAGTAGGTAATAGCAAGGCCCTACCATAGACTAATAATAAGAGTAGACCTAGCTTTCCCAGACTTGCTGATGAAAAAAATTGGTTCATGGATACATCATGTGACTGGTGGAAAGCTTGGCGAAAACTTTGGCGGCATGGTTGCCAGCTGGCAGGATTATCTATAGTTTGGCACTCGGCATGTATTTTAAGACGTAATGTGTTTTCATTAAAAATTTTTTTCCCAGGTGCAGAGATGATTGAACTGTTTTTCTTTTAGTTATGCATTATTTTGACATTAGTAATTAGTTTTTGATCGCAGTTTTCAGTAACTTTAATTTCATCCGGAACTGCCACGTCAACGTTGGCGTGAACGTAATGGCGTAAACGTTTTGCGTTAACGCAAAAATGTACTAATCGGTATCTTAAATTGAAATTGTAGGTAAAAATCTTACTGTTTGCCGATTCTTTTTCGGCACTTGCATCTTTAATTGCTAAGAGAGTTATTGAAATTGACTAAAGAAAATGCACAGTACTATCTAAACGAAAAACTCACTAACTATATTAACAAAATATTTACAACTTAAAATAACAAATCGGACTCCATAAAAGATCATTCTTCCGTGTTCCATCAATTCTATTTATTTTATTTCTCGCAGGCGTTGATCGTCTGCGACGATCAACGGCCGCTGTTGCTAGGATATCCACTAGTCACATGGTTTGGTTTATGAACAGCAAAAGGGTTGCCATAGCTCGGTCTACTCTTATTATTAGTTTATGGGCCCTACGTAATTCTTATTGGCTGTGGCAATCGCTGAAACCCATGGCAACAAAGAGAGCGCTACAGGTCACCCATGTTTCCGTTACTTTGCCATTGATTGGTGGATGAACGGGTTCCCTGTGGCGCCTCTTGCGGTCAAAATAGGCGACGTCCAATCAAAAATAAACAAACTTTGAAACGTTGGCATTGGATGGACGCATGAGCTGCATCGGTTTATCACAGAAAAGTCAAAAATTGTCAAGGCCCGTAAGCGTTAGCGGAAATTTAGTGGGGCCATGGTAATAGCGTTCATCGCTGACCATTTTTTCGTTTCTTCATTCCCCTGAAATGACAGTCTTACCAATTAAACAGTTAAGTAGCCGGATCGAGTTCAGCCTTGTCACTATAAAGCTCACGTTAAACATTACCAAAACACATTATCAAATAATCATGCCGTGGCGCGAGTTTCATTGTTGAAGCACGCGGGTTACTTGATCATCGGCTATTATTTATATGAAGATGTGTTTTGCTTATTACTCGGATTATCGGGAATTTCGTTTTTCCGGATTGCTTTTGGTCCCAGTTATTCCGGATAATCGAAGTTGTAATTTTTCTTATTGCATGTGTATGTACAGAGTATCCCAAAAGTGACCGGTCACTTTTAAAAATCAATAAAAACTAAACGGGCAGAGATAAAAAGACGCGGTTTGTTGCAATAGGCTTAGGGCAACAGTAATGTTTTACACATGCAAACATAAAAAATAGCTTCAATGTTCTTCAACAGATGGCGCTACAGGTAGTTTAAAAGGTATAAAAGAAAACGCAGTCTGTAGGATTGCCAAAATGAGTGGTACATTTGAAAAAATAATAAAGACTAAACGGGCAGCGACAGAAATGCACCGTTCATTTGCAATATGCTTGAAAAAACAGGAAATTTGCTGACACACCTGAAGCCTAAATACCTGCAGCGCCATCTATTGTCGAACATTGTAACTAATTTTTTATGTTTGTATGTATGCAAATTTACTGTTGTCCTAAGCATATTGAAACAAACCGCGTCTTTCTATCTCTACCCGTTTAGTTTTTATTGATTTTTAAAAGTGACTGGTCACTTTTGGGACACCCTGCATATCTTCTTTACTAATAATAAAGCTGAAAGTCTCTCTGTCCGGCGGATGTCTGGATGTCTGTAGGATGTCTGTGACGCGCATAGCGCCTAGACCGTTCGGCCGATTTTCAGGAAATTTGGCACATAGTTAGTTTGTAGCATGGGGGTGTGCACCTCGAAGCGATTTTTCGAAAATTCGATTTTGTTCTTTTTCTACTCCAATTTTAAGAACAAAGTTATCAAAAGATCTACGAGTAAATTACGAAATGATCATAACGTGGAACCGTTACATGGGCACAAGCCAGTTAACGAGATACGAAATTATCATAACGTGGAACCGTAACATGGGTGCAAGCCAATTGGCGAGAAAATTCACCATACATTATTTGTAAATATACAGGCGAACCAAAAACCTTTTAATTTTTCTATTACGGGCAAAGCCGTGCGGGTACCACTAGTATTATATATTCACATAAAATGTATCTATATATATTTTCATATTCCTCATTTATTATCATTATTTTCTCTTCCAATTTAATTTAATTTCAGCAGAAAGCAAACGAAAAAGAAGAAAACCTCTCGTCCCCGGGGTCATGAATTTTTATTTGATGTGTGGCCCGCATCTATGACATCCAGCGTCCCTAGTTAATGAATCATTCAATCAGCAATTTTTTAAATCCAATTACCTTTTGGCCCTTCGGCGGCGGAAATATTCTGGCAGCCGATGGAGATCTGTCAAAGTGGAAAAATGGGCAGAGCCCTTTTGAGTGTGTTCCAGCATCCGACCACTTAGCCTAAGTGAATCCAGAGATTTGCTCTCTCTCTCTACTTAGGCCCCTCTCTCTCTTCTTTTAAGGGCACTGCAATGGGGGAGCTGGCGCGGGCGACATTTTGGATCCAAAAGCGTGATACCTCCAGTGATGCGAAGTCGGAGTCGGATGCATTTAAATTTCAAGAGTTTGTTTTCCACTAGCATTCTAAAATTTTACCCTGCAACAACTTATACTGCCGTGTGCAGGTAAACGGCAGTATCTGCAGAAATCAGTTTTCGAGATTATTTTAAGAAACGCGTTTTGGAGTCAATATTAACAATAGGGAAACCTCATTTCCTAACATCACCCAAGATTGTCTAAAATTGCCTTTTTGAAACTTCAATGTCAAAAAGTTTCCGGGAGAGAGATTCAAACGACCAGAGTGGTACAATGTCAGTCGCTTGTTTGAATCATCTTTGTTTCAAGCAATTTTGATTCCATAAAGCGGCTGATTCAATAAAGCAAAAATGTATCATTATTATTTTTTTAATGTGGAACTCTACGTACAATTTAAGAGGACCTTATTTAATTTTCAGTCAAATACGATACAGTATCATTAAAAGTGTGCACTCTTCTTTTTTTTTTTTTTTCAATGTCATAAAAATACCTATACTGCCGTGTGCAGGTAAACGGCAGTATCTGCAGAAATGCGTTTTTGAGATATTGGAAGAAACGCGTTTTGGATTCAATACAAACAATAGGGAAGTGTTGAAATTAGACCTCTTTTTCGCCCCTTTTTTTCAGCGGAAACCAAATGAGCGAGCTTGTGCAATAAAGATAACGTACAATAGATGACAAAAATGCAAAAAAATGAAAAATGTGCAGTTACTGCCCTTTACCTGCACACGGCAGTATAGATGAATATCCTTCTGTTACCGTATTTTTTTGTCCTTCCGTTCTCATTAAAAACCATATAAATTAAATATTTATTAAATTACAAGTATGCCTCATTGACAAGGGACATAATTCTGTTTAGCATAAAAAAACATTCGTTTCTATACACAATAGGTTTTTGGTAAACTAACTGAAATGTAGCATTTTGGTAACGGAAAGACATCAGATTGTCATCTTAGAAATAGACCTATTTCATGGTTGAAAAAAAAAATTATATTAATTTGAATTTTTGGCATCTTGAATTCAAATTATGTTTTTCGCAATCACGAGCGTGTGTGTGTATGTATGCGCGTGTGTGTTTGAGTAGGCGCATGTGTGTGGGTGCATGCGTGTGTGAGTGTATGTATGCATGTGTGTGAGTGTTGTGTATGCAGTGCTGTGCGTGTAGGCGTTCGTGTGCGTGTAGGCGTTCGTGTGTGTGTATGTAGGCATGTGTGTTTGTGTCTGTGTGCAGGCATGAGTGTGTGTATGTGTGTGTGTAGGATATGGACGCAACCTGGAGACTGTTTTCGCAAGAGGAGCAGCATCGTAAGGGCGGTCGACGCGACGGTGGTGCTGGCGGGAAAATAAAATCAGCGTAACGTCATAAACAGTCAAATGAGAACAATAAGCAATAGTGATTGCTCAAAAAAAAAAAAAAAAAAAGAAATTTTAAATTACTTAACAAAAAGTTTAACTAGACATTCTCAAGATAAAAGTTAACCTAAATATTATATTCTGATAACAAGTTTATTGAAATTATAGCACGTAACAAAAAGGAGACTTTTGTTCTGTAAACACACAAAGAGAAAACTTGATTTTGCCCTTGATTTTCTGAAAGTCATCAAGCTATATGGGAAAAGCAGGTTAAGATTCAAGAAATTCATATATTTCTGAAGAGAATGGTAGTATATGGCAAGTGGCAGAATATTAATATTTAAAATTCAAATGTCATGCCCCTTTTTCCTGGAATTCACCATTTAAAAATATACATTCATCTTCAAATTTTTAACAATCAATTAATCTCAAATTTCCTTTCTCTCAGTGCATTACACTATGTTCATTTGAACCTTTTTACTTTCTGCTTTATTCACTATTTTTCTCTAATCGTTGCAGTTCATTTGCAATTTTCCAATGTATCCATAAGTAATGAATTGTGTAACTTGTTTGAGCTACTAACAACAGGTTTGGACATTCAATTTCCCACGCATCTGCTAAAATCCTTCTCACGCTTTCGCCAAAATTCTTTCTAAAACTACCTTTCTTTTTGTTTTCTAAAACTTCCCTATCTACTACCATCTATACTGATTTGGCTTTAACTTGCTTGGCGACTTCCAAGTCACTAATTTTACATTCAATACCCAGAAATTTTTAATAAGTATTATTACTACAGTGAAACCGAGTAAGTTGACCACTTGCCTTGCACTATTTTAGTGGTCAACTTAAACAGGTGGTCAACCTATAGAGGTTGAACAATATGATAAAATCCCAATTCTGTGCCTGAAAATAGCGGTCATCTTAGACAGGTGGTCAACTTACAAGGGTGGTCAACTTCACAGGTTTTACTGTATCTATTTTTTTTCTCCCATAAAAAAAAAAAAACTGCGGTTTTTTTTTTTTTTTTTTTGCTTTTTTTTCATTGGTACTGTGGCATTATTTTGATGCTCCTTAATATTTTTAGGCAAGCCTGTTTTTTAAATTAAGTTATCCGGTACTCCGACTGAGGTACCGATATATTTGTTGTAACCTTTTTCCGTTATACATGGTCTATAGGTAGTAATTTATGTATATTCACAGTGCTGTAGTTGGAAAAATGGATAACTTAATTTTTTGGAACCTGCGATTTTTGGAATGGAAAACATATCTTACCATTCGGTAACTCAGAAATATCTTACAAAATGAACTATAATTGATTTATCATCTAAACCTGAATAAAGAGTTTTTGATTCATTTTTCATAGGCATATTTTCTTACTTTTAGATCAATTTAGTTATTCTTCCTTCATTACTGAACTAATGAAACATTTTGAATGTACGTGAGTATGTCATGCAGCTAGATCACCTGCAACTTTTTTTAAGGAACGAGTTAAATGAACGGATCAAAAGAATGAACGAACCTCTTATGAACGGATTATTAAGAAGAACGACATTGCTCGCCTCTAGTAGATAGCGTTCATTGTTTTCGTCCCTTCCTTCCCCTGAAATGACCGTCTTACCAGTAAAGCGGTTAAGTTACCGGATCGAGTTCAGCCTTGTCACAATAAAGCCTTTCCCCGGATGTTAAACTCTACCAAAACATATTATCAAATGATCATGCCGTGGAGCGAGTTTCATTGTTGAAACACGCGGGTTACTCGATCTTCGGCTATTATTTATATGAGGATGATCAAGTACAATAATTGTGTATGGATAATATTGTTAACCGTTTGGGGGGGGTGTCATGAACCCTATTACTCTCCCCTGTCATCCGCCCCTGTGCTTGTTTGATGTTTGACTATTTTATTCTATACTAGGGCGGGGCCGATGCCTCTGCTCACTGTTACTCAATAACCCCCCCCCCCCCCGAAACTGCAAACTGTTCCATTCGAATAGGAACTTACCTCTCTCTTTCACTAAATACTAACTGAATCATTATAGTGTAGCAAGCAGGTTCAATAATTCTCGTAATAACAAATTATCTGGCACAAAAAAGTTTCTGCCTTGCTAATCTTGCCAGAATGAAACGATAATTGCCCGAAATTTGGCAATAGTGCCAAAAGATTCCCTCTCTTAGGCACCTAATTCAACTTCAAATGAAAATTTCGTTGAAATAAATGCAAGTCCTTTAGCGCCACAAATTTGTATAAGAGTGCTACTCCAGTATTACTTTAATCTATTTTATAATATCTAAAGTATTATTGCAAACTATAACTTTGGTCTGTTTCAATCTTTGCTTGAATTTTAAATATCTCTACATAGTATTCGGAACTCCAGCGCTCGAATACGCTACCTTGCGGTGATTTACAAAACTGCAAATTAAACTAAAACATTGCCACGTTGCGTTCCACGTGTGTCTGTTGACGTAAACACAGGCAGTTTGTTCTGAGTATTTATTAACGCAATCGATGTGTCTTAGTTTGCTTTCAGCTACAGAAATTAATTCGTCCCTTAGTAGTATTCTCGAGCTTCTCAAAATAATGTTAGTTTTCATTATTTCCTTAATAATTGGTGAAAGCGAAAATTCTGGATTAACAAACTTGGATAACGTTATACAAGGTAAATTTTTTTTATTGTTTTGTATGAATTTGTAAGAATATGGGGTTTTTTTTTAATCTTAAATTAATTAAACTTACCATATTTTACAGCAGCACTTAGTTGGAATGGACAGTATGCAAAATATTTTCTTGGATATATTATCGTAGAACAAAATGAATAACCGAGAAAGAATTTACTTTATTCCTTTTATTCTCAGCTGAAAGGTTTCGCCAAATTTGTTTAGGGTTATAGTTTTAGTATAGTGCGAGCAAAGTAGCCTTGCCGAGATTTCGCGTTTTTAGTTAAACCATTTTTAATTTTTATCATGAGTGGAATAAAATGGTAGTAAGATTACAGAATTCGATAAGTGAAAAGAAATAATGGTCAATCAACTGAAAAGAAAACTACCACCATATATCCGTGAGAATTTTGTTGATGATTTGCATAACATGACACAATTAAATCGTTACTCAGAAATTAGAAAAATCGAAACAGAAAATTTTTAAGTTAACCGATTCGGGAATTCGAGAGAAATAACTCAGCTACAAATGGAAAACAATAAGTGCTAGCCAAGCAAGGCAAAAAAGTATCATCTTCTTTCGATAACAATTTGTAATGTCATATTGAATTTTCTAGCATTAATTGTTATTCTTGTCAGGCCACAATTATTATTTAGTTTTATCAAGAATTGATAAATATCGAATTCAACATCGTGGAAATAGCTGCTTAGAACTACGAACTACGTAGTTTGCATTAATCTTTGACGTTTAGTAATGCTTCTTGAATTCTCATTTCTTTTTACGTGGGCCAGAATATCCACAAGACTTTGAAAATTAATTTTAAAAAAATAAAGCGAAAAAATCATACGTACGAACAAAAATCACAACACTTTTAGCATTTTCTTCGTTACCATGTGCGTTTGTTTTAGTTTTTAAGTCCGCCATTAGACAGTGACTTCAGTGCCCCCTATAGTTCGTTGGAGTTGCGAATAAAATGAAGTGTCGAAAAAGCGTCTGTGTGTTTGAACTCGCAAAACTCGAGAACTACCCTGCCGATTTCACTGAAATTTTCACAGTTTGTTCCTTTAAGTCCTGAGAAGGTTTGCAGACCGGTTCAAAAACAATTCGATGAATAGTTCTTTTTTTTTAAATTCCAATTTAGGCCCAATTTTTACATAAATTCCCGAATATGGGGGTGAAAAATTACTCGCAATTAGCAATATTATATATCGTTGGACAGGGAAGAATTTTCCGCGTTCTACGCAATTTGTTCCAACGCTCTAACTTAATTGCGGTGGGAGTTATTTAAGTTTTTAGCTCGAATTTGTTTAGGCTTATCTGAAATTTAGGCACTACTTTCTTCATGAAATTTATCAATAAAAAGTGAAGGAATTGTCCTACAGTTTTCTTTTTGACACCATTGAAAAGAGCTACCTTTTTTTTACTTCAGATCTAACTCGACCTGTGGTCGGAAGTTTAACCCTCTATCTCCATTAGAAAAAAAGTTACAAGCGAATTAAATGAAATTCAAAAATCTGTTCTCTATTCAAGTTTTTAACCATTTTATTTTGCGTTTCCATGGTAACGCTTTTTGAATCCATTATTTCCATCTTTCTCATTTTCAATTCTGAAACTTATTTCATTTTGTGTTTCCATGGTTACGCTTTTTAAATCCATCTTTCTCATTTTATTTTAATTTCTTAAAAGTATTTTAATATCTGTCGTCATTGTTTGGAGGGGAAATTTTACATGATGATTTTTTTTCTTTTATTTATGCCTGATTGTTGAATATACGTCACTTGACACAATTTTTGTTTTCAAAATAGACCGGGCAAAGCCGGGCAACGCAGCTAGTCGATTATAAAATTCACGACTTTTCTACGTCAATAAGTTTCAATAGTGGCGGCGATTCGAGGTTGGGGGCAAGGAGGGGCAACCGTCCCCCTCCTTTTTATGGTTATTTTTTTTTTTCCATTTAAGAAGCCAAAACTAGAAATTATATTTAAAAAAAAGCAAAATTTTCAGAACATAAATATATATATTTTTTTACTTTGTATATCTATTTATGAAACATTATTTAGCACAAGCAGTAACTTTTAATTTATGTATTTATTGTTTAGATATTAGTAAATCAATTGTTTCACTTGAAAACAAGCCATACTTGCTTAATGAAATTACTACCAAGTGTTTGTGACATCTCAAAATACTTGGGGTAAATAATGTGAGTCTAATTCATGTCTAAGTGTTTCTTCGGGGTAAGTTACTGCGCACAAAATTCATCAAAATATTAAGAAAAACGTGAGGTAAGTTAAAAGATTTACATCATTACCACTCATCTGCTCACAAAACCAGCCCTAGCGAAATTTTGCACTCCCTCCCCCTCCCTTTTTTTCCTTTTTTTTTTTTTTTGCTGCCGCTAAAAGTCCTTTGGCTTTTAGTTGTGTTTTTTGGGTAAGAGGGGGGGGGTGTCGTTTCTTTTTATTCATTTATTTTTATTTTATTTATTCATTTATTAATTTATTTTTTGGCGTGATTAAACAGCAGATCAAACCTTACTAATAACATGTTTGTTTTAGCTGTGATTTCTTATTAATCGTGGCCTTACTAAAAAATTTCAACTGTATTCATTTCACGTAATGTATCGTTCTTGAAATGCAAAAATTCATGGGAGTGCGTTTGGATTTCTGGACTTTCAGATTGCTGACATTCTATTGAACTTAAAGCAAGTCTGGATACTAAGTTGAATTGGAACAATATGTCGGATAAGAGTATATGTAACTTTCACTGTTGAAATTTATTTATATTTTGCTTTTTACGATTTCCCTTGGTAAATATAATACTCCACCACTATTACATTCATCGGAGTGTGGATATTGCCTTTTGTAAATTTATCGTCTTCAGTGTTTTACACTTAATATTAAGGTTTTTATTATCGTCTGCATTGTATATAACTAATTGTATTATTTAATTCGCAACTCCAAAAAACCATAGGGGGCACTGCAGCCACCGTCTAATGGCGGATGAAAAAGGTAAAACAAACGCACGCCGTAGCGTAGAAAATGCTAATAAGTCTAGTAATTTTTGTTTGTATGCATGACTCTTTTGTTTTATTCTTTTTAAATTAGTTTGTAAAGTCTTGTGGATATTCTGGTATACGTAGAAAGAAATGAGAATTCAAGAAACATTACTAAACGCCATAAATTAATGCAAATTACGTAGTTCGTAGTTCAAAGCAGCCATTTCCACGATGTTAAATTCAATATTTATCAATTCTTGATGGAACTACATTTTCAGTGTGGCCATAAGATTGACAAGAATAACAATTAATGCTAGATAATTTAACTATATGACATTAAGAATTATTATCAAAAGAAGATGACACTTCTTTGCCTTGCTTGGCTAGCGCTAATTGTTTTGCATTTGTAGCTGAGTTACTTTTCTCAAATTGCCGAATTGGTTAATTTTAAATTTTTCTGTTTCGCATGTTTCTAATTTCTGAATTATGATTTAATTCTGTCATACTAAGCGAATCTTCAACAAAATTCTCACGGATATATGGTGGTAGTTTTCTTTTTAATTGATCTATGTACCATTATTTCTTTTAACTTATAGAATTCTGTAATCTTTCTACCATTTTATTCCACTCATGATAAAAAATAAAAATGATTTAACTGACATGCGAAATTTCACCAAGCATTCTTTGCTTGCACAAAACTAAAACTATAACCCTAAACAAATTTTGGTGAAACTCTTCAGCTTAGAATGAAAGCAATAAAGTAAAGTAGGAACACTATTTTGGCGATGAAAATTCTCGGCTTTTGTTTTTGCTTCAAATTTCTTTCTCGGTTAAACATTTTTCATTTCGTTCTGCGATAATTTATTCAAGAAAATATTTTGTATACTGTCCATTTTAACTAAATGCTGCAGTAAAATAAGGTTAGTTAAATTAATTATTTTTAAACTTAGCGGAGATGAAAACTCGAATTCTTCTGCTAATGTTATTAAATGCTTATTTCTAGATAAGAGAAAAAAAAACCCATATTCTTACAAATTCACACAAAACAATAAAAAAGTTTTACCCGGTATAACGTTATCCTCTTTCAAAAAAAAAAAAAAAAAAAGCTTCGAACAGATGAGCATATTTGTTTTTATTCATGCAAATGCAAAATTTGCTAATCCAGAGTTTTCTTGTGTTCGCCATTCATTGTGTTCTCTTGATTTCGCCATTTCCGACAGTCAGCTCACTTTTTAGAGGAAAATAATGAAAACCAACATTATTTTGAGAAGCTCGAGAATACCATACGGGAAGAAACAATTTCCGTTGCTGAAAGCAATCTAAGATGCATCGAATGCGTTAATAAATACTCATAACAAACTGCCTATGTTTACCAACAGACACACGTGGAACGCAATGTTTTACCCTTTTCTTTAATTCTATAAATCACCGCAAGGTAGCTTATTCGAGCGCTGGAGTTGAGAATTTATTTATCGTCTGCTGTGTTTTACACTCAATATTTAGATTCTTATTATCGTCAGCACTGTTTATAACTATTTGTATTACTTAATTTATTTATCGTTTGCGTTATCTATTCTTTTTTTGTAGTGGCAACGCAAAAGAAATAAGATAGAATAGTTGAAAATTTTGATGGAAAGTGAGTGTTAATTTTTTTTCACCCGCTGTGGACGGAGATGATCATTTTTCCTTTTCAATTAAGTAAGCATTTTTTAAATAAAGAGGTAAAAGTCCGAATACATTATTTTGATGAATTCATTAAAACTTCAAAGAAGTGGAAGAAGAAACAGAGAGCGTTCGTTTGTTTGACGTTTCGGATTTTTTAACGTCCGGATTTTTGACTTATAGCAAGGTTGGGTCCAAAGCTCCCTCGGAACCAATATGTCGGATAAGTGAGCCTGTCCTCTTCCCGGAGCGAAATCGTTTACCAAGAGGAAATGAAGGCAATTCGGAGCGGGCGGATATCATAACTCGGATTGTTTGGAGTTGGAATCATTTCGGACCCCTTTTCCATGACAAAGCTTCCATGAGCTTTTGCGTCCACTTTTGTTGCTTTGAGCTAATTGCAGAAAGAAGTAATGTCCTGCTGCGATCAGATTTGAGACTCTGGGGGGGGGGGGGGGGGTCTGAGAAAAAAATAAACTGTGTCTCTTCCTCCTCGTAAGGGGCCATTCATTAATTACGTAAGGGTCCCGAGGGGGTGGAGGGGTTGAAAAATCTCTACATACTCTTTTTTTTGGGGGGGGGGGGTCAGGTCCATTCTTACGTAATATTTTCCGAGTCGATATTTTATATTAGAAATCGCGCTGTCAAGTGGTTTGGCTGGGATCCTATTTCATTTGCTTCTGGAAGATAAAAAACGTATTAGGATGAGCTGTTTTTTACTTGTTTTTCAAAGAATGAATAGTGTAAAATATAATAAAAGAATCGCACTGTGTGTGGTTTGTCTTATTTTTAATTAATATAGCATCACATACAAAAAATATTTGTCGAAAAAACATTTAGTCTAGATTCCTTTCAGTAAATATTTCTTTGCACAAAAAGTTTTTTTTTTAAATAGTTTGTGAATTTACTAACGATTGCAGTGATGTAAGATTCGTTACTTTTATTATTTTGAAAAACGAAATGGAATCTTACGTAAGATGGGGGGGGGGGTGAAAAATCTAACTTACACTTACATGGGGGACCAAGTTAAACATTGCCAAAATCATCCTTACGTAATTAATGAATGTCTCCTAATGGATGAACTTCCGTTTTGGATTAGGCACCATTGACTAGGGTCCAAATGACCAGCAAGATCTTCTCAATTCAGTTTTCCCTGAATGACATATAGTGGAACAGGGGTGTCCAAACTACGGCCCGTGAGCCACATGCGCCCCGCGAAGCTGACTCATATGGCCCGGTGTTTTGTTCAATGTTTCAGATGGAAAACCACGAATAGTGCCGATGTCACAAATTGGATGGCAAATATTCAAAAATTTGATTTTGGAAAATAGATGCAATTTAATAGAATAAGCATCAAGTAATGATAGCAACAATGGGGTTATTTCCTTCAGTCAAAAGTAGTACTTTTTGTCACTGAAATTGATAGAATAAGCAAAGAAAAATAACATGGACCCAGAAAATACTTTCATTTTCCCAACAGTTATTTTTTAATCAATTTTTTAAAATGTCCGATTTTTGAAACAAGGCGTGGTCTTGATGACGTCACAAATGATGCACTTTGCCTCATCTTTCTACCGCGATTCCACGTTATGATCATTAAGAAGCGAATTAAAATCGCGCTCTACGCTTGTTATCAGCCCTATCGTTGCCAATACACGTGAGTAAAGATGCGAATTAAATATTACGTTCTTCAAATGACAACAATGAATGGCATTTCATCATTTGTGATGTCATCGGACAGAAGCATAAACATTGAATGCGTGCCGATTAAGTAATTTTTTAAAAATATTAAACTTAAACAAATTATCTAAAAAATAGTCAGATCCTATGTTTTTAAAACATGCTCTTTCAGAAAAAAATACTTATAAAATTTTGGAAACGACCCCATTCATGATTTGGAACTTTATCTCCCCTTTTCCCTTGTTATTTGAAAAGTTTAAAGTATTTTAAAACTTTGTATATGTTCTGGCGCGCTCATTTTAATATGAGATGTGGCAGGAAAAGGTTGGGTAAAACTTCAGCAGAATGTCCAAAATCCGAACGTCAAAAATACGGACACACTTCCATGAAGTTTTTATAAACTGCTCGACAGTTGTTCAGGAACATATACATTTAACAAAATAAATAATTCGAGTTGGTTTGGGGAAGTGGGTCACTGGGGTAAGTGAGTCGCCCCCCTAAAACTGAAATATGGATAAAGATTTCAAGCTTTTTTGCACTGATCATGTTAAATTTCATCACAGTGATTGATTTTGCATATATTTGGGTTTCGTGGATTTTTTTTTTCTAGGTCATAGCACTAAGTCAAAAAAAAAAAAAAATCTGATTTTTTTCCTGCGAGTTCTGGCAACATTTTTCGAAGAAGTGTTTCCTGGTTAGTTTTTATTATTTTTTTACGATAATTAATTTTTCACGTATAGTTTACCTTAAAGTTCATACAGCAACAAGAATTTTTGGATAAAATATTATTAACTAGTGGTACCCGCACGGCTTTGCCCGTAGTTGAAAAATTAAAAGGTCATTCGGTTCGCCTGTATATTTACAAATAATGGATGACGAATTTCTCGCCAATTGGCTATGTTCATTCGCTCTCCTATTCCACGTTATGATGATTTCGTAATTTACTAGTCCATCTTATGATAATTTTGCTCCGAAAAATGTTCTTAAAATTGAAATAGTAAAAGAACAAAATCGAATTTTCGAAAAATCGCTTCGAGGTGCACACCCCCATGCTACAAACTAACTTTGTACCAAATTTCATGAAAATCGGCCGAACGGTCAAAGCGCTATGCGCGTCAAAGACATCCAGAGATGCAGACAGGCTTTCAGCTTTATTATTAGTTAAAGATTTTATTTTTTTGCTCTCTTTTTTTTATTTTATTTACTTTTTTAAATATTTTTAAAAATATAGACAGAGACATATAATAAATAGACAGAGGGACTTTCAGCTTTATTATAAGTAAAAATAAAGAGTAAAGATAAGTGTTTAAGAGGAGGGGTCTCGCTTACCCCGTAAATTTTTGCTATAAGAGGTACGTGGATCCCCTCACTATGGGGTAAGTCGGTCCCCCCACAATGATGAGGATTTCAAAATCAAAAGCCACTCTGATTAAATATTTGTATTAGTGAGATATAAGACAACTATCATGACCGAGTAGGAATTGATAGTTCAGCTACAAAAACTACTAAAGCTGGTGCTTATGTATTTGTGAAACTTACATTAAAGTAAACCATAAAGTATTATGTAGCTCTAATGTTGGAAGTTCATGATGCAAATTAAAAAAAAAAAAAAAACTGTTGCAAGAACGAATAGAAATGGTGAGTTTTTATTGGCCTGGCGCCGAGGATGTTGGTATTATTATTGAGGATGAAGCCCAGTATGATGATAGTTCTTCCTTAGCAATCTTTAAACAGAGGCAGCCATTTAGTGTTTACAATTTCTTTTTCAGCTTATAGTTTTGGTTAATTTACCGAAATTGACCTTAATCAACTGTATTAAGTTTATTGAACACATCTTTATATACATGAAATACTGCGCCAGCACAGTCAATTCCAGCCGAGGACTGCAGTTTCGTGCTTATTAGCACTCATCAGCCCGGCATAGGAAGTGAATGAGCTGGAGGTGGAAAACCTCTTAAGGAAGCCAAGAGCGCCAAACAAACTGGTAGCTAATGTAGAATTAGCACCGACCAGACGAGTGATCGAAGCAATGGTTCGGTTCAACTCGAAAATTGAAGGCAAGGCAGGCATATTCAGTAAGTTACCGCCCTATAGCCAGGGCTAAGGCAGAAATACATGAAATACACCGCCAGCTCAGTCTTGAACCGAACCATTGCTTCGGTCACTCGTCTGGTCAGTGCTAATTCTACATTAGCTACCAGTTTGTTTGGCGCTTTTGTTTTGTTTTTTGTTTAAAAATTTTCTCTCATACAGATTTAAAAAAACAGTAAATATCTCGTAAATTGGTGCGTTTACAAAAAAATAATTCATGCTAAAAATGTACATACTTTATTAAGTAAAACCTCCTTACCACTTTTTTAGATATGCTTGATATAAATTTAAATAAAAGAGGGGTGACCCACTTACCCCTTATTATGATGTAAGTGAGACATCCATCTGATTTTTTTTAAAAGACAATCGTTAAGAATATTTAAAGCATTATCTTAGAAAATAAGGAAGAACTTTAGCTCATTAATAATGTTCAAGCTAAAATAAGACAACAAGTTTAAATTCTTTTTGTTTCAAAGCTTTTCTATAAGGTTTCAAAAACGAACTGTTCTCAAAAGGGGTCCCACTTACCCCAACCAACCATACATATTTAAAAAATGAAACGAAGTAGGGGAATGTGGGGCAAAGTGAAATAGTGGAGCAAATTGAATTGGTGAAATAGGTATTTATTCTGTTTTTTGTGCCACCTATCTGCTAATATTTTAACTATGTTGAAGCACATTTTTTTTTTCTATTCCGGTCAGGAAAATGCTATCCCTGAAGATCAAAACATATGATAACTAGGCAATTTTGAAAAAAAGATTCTCATATTGTAATATTTTATTGCAAGTCGAAAATTATTTTTGTTATTATAAAATGATAAAGGTCTTGTTGCTCATTTTAAGTTTTTATTGGAACTTTCTAATATTCGGTGGAATTATTATTTATCAAATATTAAGCTTAATTTTACTATAAATATTTTTCCCAATGGGGTTGTTTCTTTCAGCCAAATGTAGTACTTTTAGTCACTGAAATTGATAGAATAAGCAAAAATAAATAAATAAATAAATAAATAAATAAAATAAAATAACATGGACCCAGAAAATTCTTTCATTTTCCCAACAGTTATTTTTTAATTAATTTTTTAAAATGTCCGATTTTTCAAACAAGGCGTAGTCTAGATGACGTCACAAATGATGCTTTTTGGCGCATCTTTCCACCGCGTATCCACGTTATGATCATCAAGAAGCGAATTACAATTGCGCTCTACGCTTGCTATCAACCCTATTGTTGCCAATACACGTGAGTAAAGATGCAAATTAAATAGTTTGCTCTGAAAATGGCAACACAGAATGGCATTTCATCATTTGTGATGCCATCGGACAGAAGCATAAACAATAAAAGATCACCGATTTAAGTAATGTTTTTAAAAATGTTAAACTTAAACAAATTATTTAAAAAATGGTTAAATCCTATGTTTTTAAGCATGTTCTTTCAGAAAAAAATACTTTTAAAATATTGGAAATGACCCCATTGTAAAGTACATGCGGAGCAAAGAGAATGTGCAAAGTGAAAGAACTCATTTCGTTTCGCAATCATTTATTAAATCACTTGCGTATTCATTCATTATTTTCTCAATTGCATTCCTTCATTTAACAATAGGATCGTATCCTTCACTCAAAAGTACTACTTTTTGTCACTGAGGCTGATTAGAATGACCAAGGGGAGAAAAAAATTTAAAAAAAAACATGGACCCAGAAAATACTTTCATTTTCCCAACATTTAATTTTTAATTAATTCTTTTTAATGTCCGATTTTTCAAACAAGGCGTGCTCTTCATGACGTCACAAATGACACACTTTAGCGCGCAATCCACTGGTGGGCTGAATGGTTACGCTTGCTGTCTACCGCGTTTCCAGATTATGATAATTCAGAAGCGAATTAAACATTGCGCTCTACGCTTGCTATCAACCCTATCGTACACGTGAATAAGGAAGCGAATTAAATATTGCGCTCTGCGCTGATGGCAGTTCATCATTTGTGATGTCATGCGCTGAAACGTAAAAAAATGAAATTGAGTCTACGCATCAATTAAAGTATTTTTTAAAAAGTAGTAAACTTTGTTGAATTATTTAAAAAATGGTCAAATCTTATGTTTTTAAGCATGCTCTTTCAGAAAAAAATACTTTTAAAATTTCGGAAACGACCCTATTCACTTACACACACACTTGTACATTCATTCACTGTTTTTTTCGTTCATTTTTTCATACATTAACTAATTATATATTTATTCGTTTATTGTTTCTATTCATTTATTCATTCATTCTTTTATTTACTCATTCATTTGATTAAATTATTTTTGACAAACAAATGGAAAGTATTTCATTAGAATTTTTGTAATTCCGGAGTGGGAAGAGAAATTTACATTTGTTCCCAGAGCTTTTTATTTAATTTTGTAATAACACGAGCAGAGCCCTGCGGGTAGAGCTGGTATTATTATATTTGTCGTCAAAGTGACACGCATCTATCTCACCATATGGGAAATCGGACGGTATGGCTTGGTTCGAAGCACAGACAGAAAGTAATCACACTCAACTTTTACTACTAAAGCGAATGAAAGACTTGACAGGTAGGAAAATGATTTCAAAGCTCGGCCGTAAAACAGTGATTTTTTGAAAATAAATTAAGTCAGTTTTTCCTGACAGAAATTAGTTCAACTTTTTTTTTTCGTGAAGTCCGTGTATTTTTCGGAAGCTCATTCCATTTTCTTTGTTTATTTACTGTATAACAGTTCCTTACCAATGGGATCGTTTCCAAAATTTTAAAAGTATTTTTTTTCTGAAAGAGCATGCTTAAAAACATGGGATCTGACTATTTTTTAAATAATTTATTTAAGTTTAATATTTTTAAAAAATTGCTTAAATTGGTGCGCTTTCATTGTTTACACTTCTGTCGTGTGACATCACAAATGATGAAATGCCATTCAATGTTGCCATTCACAGAACAAAATATTTAATCCGCATCTTTACCCACGTTTATTGGCAACGATAGGGTTGATAGCAAGCGTAGAACGCAATTTTAATTCGCTGCTTGATTATCATAACGTGGAAACGCGGTGGAAAGATGCGTCAAAAAGTATCATTTGTGACGTCATAATGACCACGCCTTGTTTGAAAAATCGGACATTATAAAAAATTAATTAAAAAAAACTGTTGCGAAAATGAAAGTATTTTCTGGTTCCATGTAATTTTTTTTTTTTTTGCTCATTCTATCCATTTCAATGGCTAAAAGTAGTACTTTTGACTGAAGGAAACCACCCTATTACATAAGTATTTTTCATTTGTGTTCAATAAACAACCGCTCCGCGAAATTTTGGGGGTCGGAGGGAAAATGACCTACTCCGACAACTTCAGAGCCTTCGACTCAGACTCAGAGTCCCTTGCCCCGAAATCAGTGCAACTCTGACTCCACAAGCACTGGTAGAGTTGCAGACTTTGAGGGAAAATGGCCGACTCCAACTCTTGGAATTTTAAACTTTTGACCCTCGACTCCGGCTCCAACTACCTTACCCCAAAATCAGTCCGCTCCGATTCTGAAAGCACTGGCAGAGTTAATGACCGACTCCGACTCCTGGAATTCTGAACCCTCGACTCCGACTCCTTTACTCCAAAATCAGTCCAACTCTACAACTCCCACTCCGCTCCCCTGCTTGTAACCCTGAAACATGTGCATGCAATTCTCTGAAAAAATTATATTCCTCAACTTTGTAATTGTTTTCTTTTAATTAAAACCTGAGCGTATGTACCTATGTATCTATGTATGAATGTGTGTATCTATGTCCGAATCATTTCTCCAGAACGCCAGTGAACTGACCATAGAACCAAGTATCGATGAGTTCGTCATTTTCCCGTCTTTATGTTTGGCTATTTAACATAATCCTCCGATAATAATTAGCGGAGATATCAGTTAAAAACTATTAAATATGATACTTGGATTTCGACAACAAATCTCCTTCAATTTATTATTCAGTGCTTCAACTCAACTTTTCGTAACAATGCTTTTAATAAAGCTTGTAGCGTGAAGAAAATCATTAAAAGAAAAATCTGTTGCCATTTTTTTCCTCGAACATGAAGAAATAAAATTTATCTTTGGTTTTAGGATTTTTCTGTAATCGAGAGATTTAAAATGTTTCCTTTTTGGTTATTTTTCCTGATTCTGCTGCAAAATTTTACTTATTTTTTAATATATTTTTTTCCATGCCTGATTGTTGAACACGCGTAACTTGAAATAACTTTTATTCTCGAGGTAGACCGTGCAAAGCCGGGCGACGCAGCTAGTTTTCTTTTCATTTTTTACGCAAAGGTAATTCTTTACTTCTTACACCTACCACTCTTCTTCTTATTCTTAGTTCCCAGCTAACCCGCATTTTCTTAGGAAATCGTTTAACATCCGAAGGAAAAACTAGCTATTAACAGCTCCTTATCACAGCTATTTTATTTTCTCCTCGCTTTTTTTTAGTGAGCATTATTTAAAAGGGGATAGCTCTATTGTACTTTTCTCTAGTGTATTTTTACTTCAAAATACGGAAATGGGTATTGTTTTTGCAATATTTCTTTCCCTTTTTTCAGTTTACTATCTTGTCTTAATCTTTATTTTTTAATGGCTATTAGGGAGCAGAAGTAGTTAATTTTATTTAATTCCTTATCATCCAACTTTATTCTGATTAGAAAAAGAAAAAAAATCCCGTTCTTACTTTTGTGTGCTGGTGATAACATCCACAATTTACTTTTATTTCTTGGGTTTACGTAGCTTAGCATTATTTTGCCCCGGGAGTCAGTTTGAAATATTTACGCCCCCATGAACAAGTGAATTTAAATTTCCACTTGAAAAATGGAAACAGGATAGAAAAAAAATTTACACACATATATCAGGGCGTTCCTGATCAAGTCGACAATCGGGGGGGGGGGGGGCAAGGGCGACAATCGGGGTGATAATGTGTGGGGTCACTCCCGCCCTTCCAAAAACAAAGTAGCGGGGTGAAATAATGTTTAAATGCGAACACGATGTTCGAACAACTTTCAGAAAAAGGCTTTTTTTTAGTGGGTTGACGAAAGTTTAAATTGAAAGGCAAATCTGAATTACGAAAATATTTTAAGTAAAATTGCCGTAGATGCATGTGCAATCCCCCTCTCCCTGCAATATTGTGCTTTTTTTGTTTTTCTGAAATTTGGTAGATTAAATGTTGTTTCAGATATATTGAGAGCACATTTAAGAATTAAAGTAAAACTATCTTTTTCCTAACTCTAATCCATTATGGGTGTCACTGCTGCTGTTCGGTGACACAATTACCTTCCGGTGACACCCATACTTGGCACTTCACTGATTATATATATCTATATATATAAAAATGGAGTTTGGTAAATTTGTTCCCTAAGATCTCAGAAACTACCCGGCAGATTTGGCTGAAACTTTCACCGTTTGTTCAGTTTGGTACTGGGAAGGTTTATAGACCAGTTCGAAAAAATTCCGATCGATAGTTCCCTTTTTATTCCAATTTTAGTCCCAATTTTCGCATAAATTGCCCCAATATGGGGGTGGAAAAAAACGTGCACATATTAACATTATATGTCCATCGAAAGCGCCAATTTTTCTGCTGAAGATAGCATCTGTTCGAAGTTTCTAAGTAGTATAAAAAAACGAGTTATGAGCTTTTTTGTTCCCTGTTCGAAGGCTTTCATCAACCCAAGTCATTATTTAGTGTGTCATCTCAACTCCCAAGAATTGTTGTATTGTTGAATATTTTTGCGTTCCGTCTGACTTTTTGAGGCTTTTCTCAAGCCAAATATTAAAGTAACGTTTTCCCACAAGATTTGCTAAAAATAAATGGATTTGGCTGATCATTTTACTTTTAAACGGAACTTATGTAACTAATGGTTTATTATTATTATTTATGCTGATTGGACACTTGCTCACTATATCCAACCAACCAGCAGAAATATCGCCAGAATTTTTTCAGAAAGATTTCAGTAGCTGATGCTTTTGGCAGTTTTTTCCACTGTCGCTGTTTTTGAGCTCAAAGACTACGTAATAATGTTTCTCAGCTTTCACCATATAAACAAAATATCGCCAATCAAAGATACTTAAAAAAAAAAAAATACTGTGTAAAATAATTCAACAACTAAATTAGGCAAATCCATAAACCGCCACAAAAACTTCCATTAATTTTTCTTTTTGCACGATTTCAAACAATCGCCAAATTTTACTACTCATTTTGGAAACATTTCGGATGAAACCGTTTAGCACCATTTTATTTTGACCAAAAGTATCTCAGCATCTGGGCAACAATATTTCTATAATAAAAATTAGTAAGGAGGGGGAGTGTTATCGAAAGTGTCCCAAAATGATTCTCGCAAATTTGGTAAGATTTAAAACCGCACCAAATGCCCACAAAAATTGAAATTTCCCAAAATAATTAAAGCAAATGTAAGGGGAACACGGGCGACTACATTTTTTAAAACAGTTCGTACATCAATAGCCATACGGAGAAGGTTTTAGATTTAAAAAAATGTACTTACAGATAAATCTTTTCAAAAATGTATAGTTTAATTTCATATTTCGGAAATTCTTCAAATTTGTATATGCTTAAATGTCGTGCTTTCGTTTCTAATTGAATACTATTTTGTTCTTTATACTTATTGCTATTTTAGTCTAATGAGTAAGGAAGAAACTCGATTTTTAATGACGTCAAAAAGGTTTGTTTTAAATTCTTTCGCTTAAAACAGAAAACAAGGGCAAGTAACGATTGTTTCTCATAATTATTACTGACCCAGGCAACGCCGGGTATTTTTGCTAGTATATATATATAAATATATAATCAGTGAAGTGTGCTATTATATATATATATATATATATATATATATATATATATATATATATATATATATATATATATATATATATATATATATATATATATATATATATATGTATATTTAATAGCAGAATAAGACAAAAAAGAACAAAAATTTGAAAAAATCCCTAAATACCCTGGGGCCTCATCAGGGGGTTACTCCCCTAGGGTAGGGAAAAAACCATGAGATGTTTCGTGAGTGCTGCTGGCGAAATTTGCCTAAAAAAGCAGCACTAGTAACCCCAACATAAACAAATCAAGCAAAGGGGGTTACCGGAAGTCCAAAATATAAGCATGACAGAAAGTATTTTTTTTTTTTGTAACCCCTTGATGGTAATCCCAGGGTATTTTGGGAGTTTTTCAAATTTTCGTTCTTTCTTGTTCAATTTTACTTTGCTATTAAATTTATCGTATACCAGTATCAAAGAGCTGCCTATGGCGCCTATTGAACTGAGTTGTGATGTTCAATTTAAATGAATTGTCTAGGTTACAAATACAGTTTTCATGTTTTCATATATATATATATATATATTGTAACGGATCCGGCGAGACTTCCAACTTTCTTGCAAGGACGACACAGTTCTTGATAAAAACACAGGAGCTGTATTTACACTATGTACAGAAGAAATCGTTAACAACTGCTAAATTAATCATCAGCAATTAAGCAAATATCAATCAACACCGTAAACTCAACGGTTACACACGTATTTACTTCCAAATACGAAAACAACACAGCGAAATGCCTCGCAATAAACAGAGCTAATACACTCTCAGTACGAATTCTCAATCGAAACTCAACTTTTTATCACGCGGGACGCTTTTATAAACATCGAAAGAAATCTCTCAAATATTCCACAAGATTCCAAACGCTTCTGGAAAATAGTAGACCATTATCAAATTTTATCAATGAACAAAAAAAAAAAAGAAATAGGGGATCGTATACTTCAGCCGAATTTATAGGGGCTGTATATTCATTACGGGAAACTATTTACAGGTTACGTTACTACAATAATTTCTATTTACAGAATTTGTAACTATATATATATATATATATATATATAATATTTTTTTTTTTTTTTTTTTTTTTTTTTTTTCCGGATACTCCTGAATGAGCTTTTTTCGAGGAGGTTTGACCCTGCTTTCTCCCGAATTGGATCACCCAAATAAATAACTAAATGACTGCGTTGCGATAAAGAAATGCTATTTTTTGTCCATCCACCGCAGGCAGCATGCGATCATGGTGAACGCATAAAACTGAATAAGTAATGCGAGCGGGGGAAAGATATAATATTATCTCTTTCTATCAATTTCGAGTCCTCCACCTCTATCCTGCAGAGTTTGTGTAGCGGCCGTCGCCAAGGCAACGCGGATGGATGACCATTCCCAGCGTCTCAAATCGACCGGAACCTCTGCCCATCTTTCCCTCCTCCTGCTTTACCTGGACCTGCGTACTCCCGTGATTTTTCCCTTTTTTTTAATGACCGATAAATTACATTAACGATGCCGCCTCCCGGGGTTGGCTGCTCCGTAGGGGTGCCTATCCCCCCCCCCCCCCCAAGTTCAATGCTGCAAATTCCCCTCCCCCCATTTTTCTTACCCATCTTCCCTTTTTTTATGTTATAGCTCTCTTTTTTTATTTTATTAACCCTTTTTAGAAATACTTTAATTTTTTTAAAATTATTTTTTATTTATTTAATTATTTTTATTTTGTTTATTTAAAAAAAAATATTAATTATTTTTATTTTGTTTATTTTATTCAATTTATTTTTAAAAAATATTTTTATTTCATTTTTAAAAAAATATTTTTTATTTATTGATTTTTAATCATTGCTATTATTATTATTTTTTATTCGAAAAGTTCAGTGCTACTCTAATGACACACACATACACACACAAAATAAATAAATGAAATAAGATATAAACAGAAAAATATAAAATAAAATAATGTAAAGTAAAAATAAATCAATAAATAAATTTAAATAAATAAAATTTAAAAAAATCCCCCCCCCCCCCTTTTGATGGCGCAACTTACGCCATAATCCCCTGTGGGCATCCCTGACTGCTCCGTCCCCGACCCTGTTCGAATGCACTGATTTGAATGCCCCGAGCGAACGCAAATGAACGTTAAATATCGTGGAACGTTGTTCGATGATAATGGAAACGTGAATAAGATTTTTGACAAAGATTACTCTGTTACAATAATTCAATGAAATCAATAGAGAGCTATCGAGGGTTTCATTCTGAGTTTTGTATTGAAAGAAAACTTCCCATTAAATAGATTTTTTTAAGGTTCTTTAAAACAATGATTCTCAAAATTTCAAAGGACGGTACGCGGAAACCTCTAAGGGGTACGTGGAACCAGCACCACATTTAGTTTTGATTCTTCGATAAAGACGATATTATATATATTCTATTGGAATAAAATAGGAAAAAAACTTCTAAAGTATTCTTTACTAATAATAAAGCTGAAAGTCTCTCTGTCTGGAGGATGTCTGGATCTCTGTGACGCGCATAACGCCTAGACCGTTCGGCCGATTTTCATGAAGTTTGGCACACTATTAGTTTATAGCATGGGGGTGTGCACCTCGAAGCGATTTTTCGAAAATTCGATTTCGTTCTTTTTCTATTCCAATTTTAAGAACATTTTCCCGAGCAAAATTATCATAAGATGGAAGAGTAAATTACTAAGTTATCATAACGTGGAACCATAACATGGGCAGGTCAATTGACGAGAAATTCACCATACATTTTTTGTACATGCAGGCGAACCAAAAGACCTTTTAATTTTCTGCTACGCGCAAAGCCGTGCGGGTACCACTAGTGTATAATAAACCAAATTTAAGGAGTAAAAGTTTTGTAAATTTTCTGAGTTATCATATATCTTTGGGTGGTTTTATGGTGATAACATATCTAAGACAAAAATTTACCTTTTTGCTTCGGTGGTGTCTCAGACATAATGTACTTTTTTATATCGAAGTCAATTGCTTAATTTTTCAAAGTCATTGAAGTTCTTGAGAGAATTTTAACTAGTTTAGGTCAATACATTGTGCTGAGTTTCCGATGAACATTGCCATAAAAATTAAGTTCATCGGATTGCTTTTCGAGTATATATTCAAAGAATAGAGTCATATGACTGCCTGGACCAATCAAAAAG